>NC_090647.1:243725046-243977546 GCF_040937935.1 Hyperolius riggenbachi | reverse complement strand
GTTACTGTAGCTGACAAAACAAGATTCTAGCTATTTACTTTACGTATCTATTTTAAGCATGTATTGTTGCATAAAAAGATGTTCCAGTTTCTCAAAGACTTCCCAGAAATTGGGTCAACCTCTCTGTAGTTCTCTGCTAATTGTCCTTTTGTAAGAAGAAAAATTCAAGATTAGATTTATATTTCATTGTTTAGTCATTTTACAAACAATACACGCATGAAGAAACCAGTGAATATTATGCATTGGACAACATGCTAGAAACATAAATTGTGGTTACATACTAAGAGACTTTATGTTTGTACCAGTGATGAACGATAATGCTGATATTCTTTTCACATTAAATGTGTTCGAAAATAATGTAAAATTTGTCTTTCGTGCGAAAATGCCATCGAAAATCATTTAGTAAGAAGTTTATTTTTGTTTTGTTTTGTTTTTTTTTTTGCTTTTTCACATGTTTTGCTAAAATAAATTATTTATGTGCTTTTCACGAATTCTCGCTGTAAAATAAAACATTTTCTCATTTCTGTGAATTTTCACATCCAAAACAAAAACTAATTTTCTTTGTCCGTGTTGAAAAAATACAAAGTATTTTTGAGAATATTTTCTCAAAATCAAAAATAGCATTTTCAATGTGAAAATTATTTTGGCAAAAATTCACGAGCAGGACTTTTATGCGAATAGAAGGGGAGTCAGCTGATCGGCCATTCAGCTGACTCCAGCAGTGCTCCTGATTGGCTGAGTGACTGGGGCGGCGCTAATGTGCGCTCTCAGTATATATAGGACCTGCCTGTCAGTAGCTCCTCGTCTGCTGTTGCAAATGCTACGTGTTAGCACTCAGACCTTAGTCAGATCCCAAAGTGTGCTAGAACCAGCAGGAGCTGGGGATCCACCCTTAGTCAGATTCTGTTGATAGCTAAAGTACTAATTGAATTGTATTATTTGTTATGACCTTCTGATAAGCCTTGACTACTCTTCTGCCTACTGATTCTGTGCTTCTGCTTATCTGATCCTGTTGCCGACTCAGCCTGAATACTACTCTGATTTAGCCTTCTGTCTTTGTACCGTATCTGTCCGTCTGTTGCCGAATCTGCTTGTCTGACTCTTCTGCCCTCACCAGTGAGTCTAGTCTCTGGTGAGGGATTCTCTGTACAGCTGAATCACCTGCTCCTCAGGTGACCAATAGCTGCAGTACAGTCTGAATCACCTGCTCCTCAGGTGACCAGTAGCTGCAGTACAGTCTGAATCACCTGCTTCTCAGGTGACCAGTAGCTACAGTACAGTCTGAATCACCTGCTCCTCAGGTGACCACCGGCTGCAGTCTGAATCACCCGCTCCATGGGTGATCAGTATACATTGTATTACTGTTGCACCAAACACCTATCCTTACATCCGATTGACCGGTGTCTTGCTATACTCGCATTATTGGTGATTCTGCAGATCACTACATAATCAGGTATAGCATCTGTATTATTGGTGATGCTGCAGATCACCAATAATCAGAAAATCTGTTTTTGCTGACACCAATTGTTACACACAGCAGGGAACAAGGAATCCCCTTAGAGGACAAGATCCCACTAGTTCCGTGAGCGTCACCTCGCTTTATCAAGGAGAGAGGATGCCATCCTTCTTTGCTCCTTTGCCTCAAGTTTCTGCTAGGCATCTTATCACTATTAATACTGTATATCTGGATAGCAATTGTGCACTTTATTTTATAAATTTATATATGTGATTAGAGATGTCGCGAACCTCCGATTTTCGGTTTGCGAACCGGGTTCGCGAACTTCCGCGAAGGTTCGGTTCGTGGAAAAGTTCGCGAACCGCAATAGACTTCAATGGGGAGGCAAACTTTGAAAAATAGAAAAAATTATGCTGGCCACAAAAGTGATGGAAAAGATGTTTCAAGGGGTCTAACACCTGGACGGGGGCATGGCGGAGTGGGATACATGCCAAAAGTCCCGGGGAAAAATCTGGATGTGACGCAAAGCAGCGTTTTAAGGTCAGAAATCACATTGAATGCTAAATTGCAGGCTTAACGTGCTTTAAAACATCTTGCATGTGTATACATCAATCAGGGAGTGTAATTAGAGTACTGCTTCACACTGACACACCAAATTCACTGTGTAACGCACCGCAAACAGCTCTTTGTGTAGTGACGGCCATGCTGGACTACTGCGCAACATGGCGAGATTGCTCTTCCTCACTCAGTGATGTCAGGTAATGTGTGACTTCCTTCTCAACTTTCCATGGCATTGTTAAAAAGCTTACGTTTTGTTTTTAAATTACATTTTCTACTTGCTGTGTACTTGTTCAGTACCGCTACAATGAGAATCCTGTGGAGGCGGGCAAGTCTGCCATTATGACCCCGGGTAATGGCCGGGGAATGAGGGGTTTGAATCCGGTGTGGAGCCTGAGCAACGGCTACCACTACACATCCAAGGAGGGCAGCGGGCAGGCATGCACGCCCGCCCGCCCCGAGGTAGTGACCAAAAATAACAATACAGGAGGCGGACTTTCGAGGCCCTGCTGTGTATTTGAAATGAATGTACTTTAAATCCTTGAATGAGAACCAGTTATGGCGGGCAAAGATGACACCACATTCCTTTCACGAGAATCATATGGAGGCGGGCAAGTCTGCCATTTGTGACCCCGGGTAATGGCCGGGGAATGAGGGATGGAATCCGGTGTGGAGCCTGAGAAACGGCTACCACTACACATCCAAGGAGGGCAGCAGACAGGCATGCACGCCCGCCCCGAGGTAGTGACCAAAAATAACAATACAGGAGGCGGACTTTCGAGGCCCTGCTGTGTATTTGAAATGAATTAACTTTAAATCCTTTAACGGGAATCCGTTATGGAGGGCAAGTCTGCCATTGTCACCGCGGGGAATGAAGGTTGGATTGCGTCCCGAAGTGGGAGCCTGCTGAGACCCATGCTGTAGCTGCCCTGATCGTGCTTTGCAGACCAAGCATCTGACCACAGATGGACCCTTGAGCCAGCGGAAGACAAACCAAGTCGAAAGCATTTGCCAAGAATGTTTTACGGAGGGCAAGTTTTGTTGGCATTTTTGTAAATTGTTTGAAAATGTAGATGGTTGTATTTTTAAATAGTTTGAAAGTTTAGATGGTTGTATTTTTAAATTGTTTGAAAGTTTAGATGGTTGTATTTTTAAATTGGTTGAAAGTTTAGATGGTTGTATTTTTAAATTGTTTAAGTGTAGTCATTCTTCCTCCCCCCAGCCACGAACAATACCATGGGAACGTGGAGCAGCAAAAGCCCCCTGTGACGGCTGCCGCGGTTGTTCTCCGCGGCTTGTCTTTTGAGGGGTGCTGCTTTTCCTCAGGTGTTCTTGCCATAGCTGTTTGTGCCTTCTCTCCAGGTGCCTTCGTAAGGCACTTGTCCCTACGTGAGAGTTGGCCTTTCCACGGCTCAATTTTTGCTGGCAGAGACAACAGATGGCTTTGCTCCGATCTGAGACACACACGTTAAAAAATTTCCAAACCGCTGAGCCCCCCTGGGGTGATGGCGCTACGGTGGCATCAGCAGCTGACGTTGAAGGGCATGTTGGCTGTCTGGCCATAGCTGGCGATACATGGCGCCGGACACTGCCCCCAGCTGTTTCTGAGGACGAGCTCCCTCTGCTTCTATCATGGAGTCGTCTCCTCCTAGTCCTCTCTGACTCCTCCTCTGAACTGTCCCCCTGGTCATCTCCTCTACCGGGAACATATGTGGTATCCGTATAATCGTCATCATAATCCTCCTGGCCAGCTGCACTTTCCTCAGACACCTCCTCAACTGCACCAACTTCAGGTGTTTCATCAGCCCCCTCCACACACGTTATGTCCATACTATCGCCACCTAACTCAGATGTAGGAGGTGGTGTACCTGCGCCTTCTTCTTGTTATTGCAGTAGTGGCTGTGAATCGGTGATTTCACCACCACCAAATAACTCCTGCGAAGTGTCAAATGCAGCAGATGTGGTGCTTGTTGTAGCGCTGGTGGCTGCGGGAGATGAGGTGTTCTGTGTAAAATACTCAATCACCTCCTCACGATTTTGGGAAGTGATGGCACGTGCCTTCTTCTGAGCACTGTATTTTGGGGCAGGTCCGCACGAAATCACAGCAACACCACCTCGCACAGACCTGCCGGTGCCTGGTGGCCTTCCTCTGGGTCTGCCTCTACCTCTTCCTCTACCTGGTTTGTCCATTTTGGCCATCTCAGGGGGATGCTAGGTATATGCAGTGAGCTGGGTTCACTGAACAGTAAAGGTACTAGGATGCGGTGAGGTGGGTTCACTCAACACAACAGGTAGTAGGTATATGCAGTGAGCTGGGTTCACTCAACAGTACAGGTAGTTATGTGCAGTGATGAGGTGGGTTAAGTAAACACAACAGGTAGTAGTAGGATGCAGTGAGCTGGGTTCACTCAACACAACAGGTATTAGGTGTATGCAGTAAACTGGGTTCACTCAACACTACAGGTAGTTATGTGCAGTGATGAGGTGGGTTAAGTAAACACAACAGGTAGTAGGTATATGCAGTGAGCTGGGTTCACTCAACACTACAGGTAGTTATGTGCAGTGATGAGGTGGGTTAAGTAAACACAACAGGTAGTAGTAGGATGCAGTGAGCTGGGTTCACTCAACACAACAGGTAGTAGGTATATGCAGTGAGCTGGGTTCACTCAACACTACAGGTAGTTATGTGCAGTGATGAGGTGGGTTAAGTAAACACAACAGGTAGTAATAGGATGCAGTGAGCTGGGTTCACTCAACACAACAGGTATTAGGTATATGCAGTGAGCTGGGTTCACTCAACACTACAGGTATTTATGTGCAGTGATGAGGTGGGTTAAGTAAACACAACAGGTAGTAGTAGGATGCAGTGAGCTGGGTTCACTCAACACAACAGGTAGTAGGTATATGCAGTGAGCTGGGTTCACTCAACACTACAGGTAGTTATGTGCAGTGATGAGGTGGGTTAAGTAAACACAACAGGTATTAGGTGTATGCAGTGAGCTGGATTCACTCAACACTACAGGTAGTTATGTGCAGTGATGAGGTGGGTTAAATAAACACAACAGGTAGTAGTAGGATGTAGTGAGCTGGGTTCACTCAACACAACAGGTAGTAGGTATATGCAGTGAGCTGGGTTCACTCAACACTACAGGTAGTTATGTGCAGTGATGAGGTGGGTTAAGTAAACACAACAGGTAGTAGTAGGATGCAGTGAGCTGGGTTCACTCAACACAACAGGTAGTAGGTATATGCAGTGAGCTGGGTTCACTCAACACTGCAGGTAGTTATGTGCAGTGATGAGGTGGGTTAAGTAAACACAACAGGTATTAGGTGTATGCAGTGAGCTGGGTTCACTCAACACTACAGGTAGTTATGTGCAGTGATGAGGTGGATTAAGGTAAACACAACAGGTAGTAGTAGGATGCAGTGAGCTGGGTTCACTCAACACTACAGGTAGTTATGTGCAGTGATGAGGTGGGTTAAGTAAACACAACAGGTACTGGGGGTATATGCAGTACTGGGTAGTACAATGTGCAGCTCCCTGTCACACACATAGGCAGCCAGTCACTGAATGTGCTGGGCTGCTGGCAGTGGCACACACACTATCAATTAGCAAGGCTGTGCATGCAACAAAAGTGTCAGTTTGACACACAGTAAAAAAAAAAAAAAAAAAAAGTACAGACAGGATGAGCTCTGACAAAAGCTAGGGTGCTATAAAGCAATAACAATCAGCCAAGGAGCAAACTAAGCAGCCAAGAACCTAACTAATCTGTCCCTAGAAGAACAAGTCTGCAGCAGCTGTCCCTTTCCTCTCACTAGCAGGCACATGAGTAAGTGTAATGGCCGCCGGAGCCTGCCTTATATAAGGGGGGGGGGGGGGGCTCCAGGGCTTACTGTAGCCTGAATGGCTACAATGTGCCTGCTGACTGTGATGCAGAGGGTCAAAGTTGACCCTCATAGTGCATTATGGGGCGAATCGAACTTCCGTAAAAGTTCGCCTGGCGCAGGCGAACGCGAACCACCAATGTTCGCCTGGAACCGTTCGCCGGCGAACCGTTCGCCACACCTCTATATGTGATATTTATTCATGTGTTTATTTTTTAGGTTTCATTGCACAGGTGTTGTTTATTGGTCTTGCATCACACTAGCTTGTGTATACTGAACCCGGGCTCTCCCCCTGTTGGGCTTAATATTGAGCCTACTGTGGGGTTTTATATCTGACAGCAGCATTGTGTCATTATACAATATATTGCATTTAGAGTGATTGTTTCATATGCAGAAGGGATCATGTTGGAATATTTGCTTGTTTTTTAAATGGTTTTATTCTTTATTGAATCATCAGTACTGTGATTATTATTATACCTAATGTTGAATAAAGATTTTTGTTATACTTTTTCAAATTTTGCTGTGGGAGGTGCTATTTTTTAAGGGCTTTCTTCCTCTACCATATAATTAAAAAATCCAATGTGAACAGAACAAATAACTTGGTCTCGACCTGCATTTAATAAAGGCCTGCGTGCTGAAACGTCATGCTATCTAATGGCTGCGCTACTAATACATCAAGCTAAAATTGCATAAATCCAGGTCTAGACGCAGTCATTTGTTCTGTTCCCCTTTCAAGATCATCAGCCTAAAATAGACTTCTTAAAGAGAAACTCCAACCTAGAATTGAACTTTATCCCAATCAGTAGCTGATACCCCCTTTTACATGAGAAATATAATGCTTTTCACAAACAGGCCATCAGGGGGCGCTGTATGACTGATTTTGTGCTGAAACCCCTCCCACAAGAAGCTCTGGGACCGCGGTACTCTGGGCAAACTGCCACAATGTAACAGGGTTCACAGACAGGAAATAGCTGTTTACAGCTGTCTTTAACAGCCAAAACAGCTAGGAGCAGCTACATAACCTGCCCACAGTAAAAATGTCACCATGTAATAAATGTCAGAATGTAAATCGGGGAGAGGAAAGATTTTACAATGAGCAAACACTGACTAAATCATTTATACTTAATTATTGTAAAAAATTAAGCATTTTTTTTACTACATTATTTTCACTGGAGTTCCTCTTTAAAGAGATTTGAAAGAGGGATTGGCAGTTTGTAAAAAATGAAAATAAATAAAAAAACAGCCATCCTATGCCCAGAGGGATGATTTAGGAACAGGTGAGCATTGCTCACCTGTTCCTAAATCACCCTGGATTAACCACACACAAAGCACATGATGTAAAATGGCAGACTGAGAGTGGTCCACTAAGTACTGTATAACCAGTTGAATGAAACAGCAGCAACAATACACATGTCCCCCCAAAATCTTATTATTATGAAATTATATATATATTATTAAATCTTCTGCAGCACATTACATAGTCATATGTATAGAGTACATAGTCATGTCACTGACTGTCCTCAGAGGAGCTCACGGTCAAAGCATGAATGCAAAATTGCACAAAGAACACCTGTAGTTAGCGCATCTTAAAAGTTATTTATTTACCCCTAAGGCTCTAAGGAGAGAGTTGCTAGTTTCTCGGGTTATTCAGACATTACTTTAGCCAAATAGATCAGCAGGGCTGCCAGACAGCTAGTATAATACTGTAATGCTGCATTAGAAGCAACCTGATAATTGTTATGGTTGGCCAATGTCAAATCATTGTCAGCTGCTGAGCACTGGAGAACAGATCCCTATTTTTTATTTATTTATTCCTAAGGGCAAAGACACATCACTAAGTCCTTTTTAACTTTTTTGACTTGAATTAAAATCACAGTAAAATTGAGGCAAAATAGCCCCCATTTGTGATTTCTAAAAAAAAAACACAATTGCCACAATTTTGATGTAACTCAATGGTTTGATTTATTAAAAAAATGAAAGTGTATCAAAAAGTGCTCGGTGGTGTGGCACAGCCCTAAGGCCCTCTACACACTATATGCAGGCTTGGATTTACCTCACAGGAGTCTATAGGCACAGATGAACTGGCACCCCCAGACTTCACCCTCCATGAACCTACAAACACCCGCTGAACCATACCGCAAGTGTGCTGGCTGGCCCAGCTGTCACTTCTCCCTTACTTCCCTTGCCCATCATAGGTAGCTACAGGTGTCCCTTGGCATTAGATAGCTAGAGGTACCCTCAGTATTAGGTAACTAGAGGTGACCCCAAGTATTAGGCAGCAAGAGATATCCCCGGCTAAAGAGATCTCGTCAGTGAAATGCAGAGAGCTGGGTGAGTAACCTTTCATTTATGCTCTGCTCAGGACTTTGTATAAGGAAGGAGGGGGGAGGCACTAGGGGAGGAGAGGGAGCCGCCATTCCACCATCAGGCACCTGTAGGCACGTGCCTACAGTGCGTTATGGTAAATCCGGCCCTAACTATACGTATTGCTGTGTGCATTTCGGCAACATGTATAGTGTAAAATATGCATAACATCAGAATTATATAAGCTGAGCGAAAATAAGAGACACAGATTGGAGGGAGGAGGCCTGATTCTTCTGCCCTGGCCACCCGGGTACACGATTATAACTGCAGTGTGTGCATACGCACAAGAAATCATGGCAATCTGCACCTTTTTTGGTAGTCTCCAGTCTTAAAATGACGGGCATTATGGATAGGAAAAATATGCACTGATTTAGGCACTAGGCAGACAGCAAAGACAGGTGAAAATTTGGCAATACTGTTTTAAGGAACTGATGATAGTGAGAAAATAACTGACATGTGGAAAGAGAAGTGGCAGAGTTTGGCAAGTTTTATGTTTTGAAGGATAGAGCAGTAGAAGCAGGAAGTTTTAAATCATAATGATACTATTTATTGACTAACTTAAATTACAAAAGAGCAAGTGTTTGGCTTTTAAGCTTTTTCAGATGAAAGAGAGAGAAAGAGAGAGAGAGAAAAAAAAAGAAATGGAGCATTTCCATGTGCCTATGTTATATCCATTTTTTAATACAAAACAGATATCCTGTTTTCAGATTACTGCAGGAAAGCATTGTCTCAGTTGTCATTGTATTTGTAAGATCACTTTAAAAATGATGGATCACATTGTGTTGGCATTTCCTTGTCATGTCATCATAACATCATTATCCAAGCAGTCAGCTATGGCAGATTAAATAAGTAACATGTGGGCATGAGTCTGCAAAAGTATACTTTGTTGGCCTGTAGCTTGCAGGACAGACGGCTTACTGATGAGTAACCAAAATCAATTTGGAATCATTTTGCCTTATAGAAGATGCTGCTATTAAGCAACAAAAAATATTCTGAATTATTAATCCATATTTTTTTTTTTTTTAGCTTTTCTTCAAATTTCTCTCTGTCTCTTGCACTCGCTTTCCTTTTCTTACCCTGCTCTTTCTCTCAATAACCAAAAGGCCACAGCAGATTGTTGTTTATGGTAACAGGGAGAGGCAGCTGTAGGACTTAAAAAATTAAATATTTGCATTGTTTGCACTTGCTAATTATGTTAGCTTTTTCCTAGATGTGTGTGAATACAATTATCTTATTAATTTGTTATGGGAGTTAGGGTAATTGAAGAGCTGTTGGTATAATGCCTTTTTGTCTTTAATCTTGAAGCTTGGACTTATGTCTATTTTCTCTGGTGCATTTTAGTTTTGTGTACAATTAAACTCTGCTCCCAACAACACAATATTTGATGATTTCTCTGCCCTGATTAGATAAGAGGAATAGTGATGAGAGCAAATTTCGCATAATCATAATTTTGCATTGTAATTCGCAATTACAATGCAAAAGCATTGACCCAGTGCAGGGTCTCCCTCCTAAGCTTCTTTAACCCCTTGTCACTAGTGTTGGGCGAACAGTGTTCGCCACTGTTCGGGTTCTGCAGAACATCACCCTGTTCGGGTGATGTTCGAGTTCGGCCGAACACCTGATGGTGTTCGGCCTTTTAAGTTCGGGTTCGACCCGAACTTCTAATGGCCGCCGAACAGGGCCGAACAGGGCTCCTGTTCGGCCGAACAGGGCCCTGTTCGGCCGAATACTGCCCCCCTATGGGGTCGCAGGCATAAGGGGGGAGCATGCCCCGATCGCGGGGGGGGTCGGAAATTCCCCCCACCCCCTCCGCTAGCGCTCCCCCCTCTGCCCGCTTCCCCATACAAAAATTTCAAGAAGTACCTGTGTCCGGTGGTAGTGGGTGGCTGCCTGGCTGGCAGTGGGCGGCACTATGAAGGGACTGACTGAGGAGGAGGAGTCCGGAGAGTGACGCGTTGAGGGAGGCCGGGCAGCGGGCGGTTCAACAGTAGTACCGTACTACTGCTGATCCGCCCACTGCCCGGCCTCCCTCAAAGCGTCACTCTCCGGACTCCTCCTCCTCAGTCAGTCACTTCATAGTGCCGCCCACTGCCAGCCACCCACTACCACCGGACACAGGTACTTCTTGAAATTTTTGTATGGGGAAGCGGGCAGAGGGGGGAGCGCTAGCGGAGGGGGTGGGGGGAATTTCCGCCCCCCCCCCTGCGATCGGGGCATGCTCCCCCCTTATGCCTGCGACCCCATAGGGCCCCTAAAAGCGGGATGTTCGGGGAGTTCGGGGTTCGGCCCGAACATGCCGAACATTGCGGCCATGTTCGGCGAACTTTCCCGAACCCGAACATCCAGGTGTTCGCCCAACACTACTTGTCACCCATGCAGGCTGGGATAGCCAGAATGTGGACCCTGGACCATGTGGGGCTTTGCAACATGAGTTAAAGCAGCCCGCATGGTCCATGGTATGGGGGGGACTCTGGAAGAGGGGGGCAGCCAAGACTCACCCAGAGCCCTAGTTTGGCTACTGTCATTTGCTGTTTGTGGGTGGGGGGAACATTCTCTAATTACCTGTAGGGTAAGTTTGTGTTTAAGGAGAAAACACTGGTCCACTGTCTTTGCATTACACTGTTACATTAAAGTTATTTCTGGCCACATCCTGCCATGAACACCCCCATTTTTTGCATTCAATCCAATTCTGGTCTGGCCCATTAGTCATACTTAACAGCCCCATGTGGCCCTCGAATCAAAAAGTTTGCCCACCCCTGTTCTAAATTAATCATGAACCTTTTTTTATTAATGATGAAAGTATCTTCTAAGGGCCTGTGCCACCGCTGATCCCAATGAATAAGGTCGCTGAATGGCCATAAACAGCCTCTGCATTAGTATTGCACATGCTTGAAATTCAAAAATTGGCTTCTCAAACAAGAATTTTCTTCAAATTGTGATGTCAACAAGATGGACACCTGGTGTTCCCTGGTCCCTGGAAGCCTTGCTAAAGTGGCAGGATAAGCATGTTTTTCCACATGGATCTGGACTTAAGGGGACAATTGAATTGGTCAAATCATCAATCGGACATGCTTGTTGTAGCACCAATTTGCATCCCATTCTGTAAAATTATCGAATTAGATGGTTGATCAGGCCACAAAATTGGTAGATGTATGGACACCTTAAAATCTAATGACAATAACTTACTTTTTTCTTTGCTTCCCCTCACACTATGTCTGTCTTTAAGATTTCATTGTATCTGCAGAACCTATGTTCTTAATTTAAACAGTTCTATTGTTTCCTTATTATTCATCCATAGACTAATTTTAGAACGGAAGCTAATATGAGGACAGCTAAAACTCTAGACAGGCAGTGAGGCTGATAAAAGGAATTGCAGGAAAATATATCATACTTATCCTGACTGCTGATAAGAAATCTACATGGATGATTGCTTTCTCTAAGTAGGTATCTGCTCTCTGAATGTGTGATGGAGACCTTGTCAAAAACAGTGAACATGTTGATTGAATACCTCAAGTATTGTGGAAGCATAGATATTATATAAGCCAATGAAATGTAAGGTAATTACTGCTTCAGGAGTCGTAGCTTGGTATATGTAAAATATTTTAATATAAATGCAATAATGATCAAAAATGCATTTTTAAACATACAAAATGAAAAATCTGTTGTGAAAAAAGGAAACATAATTATAAGACTGAATCCAAGCACCCATCATAAAATATGACAGATATTCTTTTCTAAACAATGGCTCTTTCCAAAATGCAGTATGGGTTAAGCTGAAAATTGGAACACGAGCACAACAGCCTTTTTTTATTTCATTTTGTTCCATTTG
The DNA here is from genome assembly GCF_040937935.1 of Hyperolius riggenbachi. NCBI lineage: Eukaryota > Metazoa > Chordata > Amphibia > Anura > Hyperoliidae > Hyperolius > Hyperolius riggenbachi. The sequence goes on along the minus strand of NC_090647.1, from coordinate 243,965,454 downwards.
TGGACACAAACAGGAAAGAATAAGCTGAAAAATAATGAATCACAATACTTCTGACTGTATGTACAAGCTGTTTCTTTTCCAGAAATAAATAATTACAAATATAAATCTCTTGCAGTCTGATCCATAACACCTTATGACATGTTCTTTGCCACTGTGGATATTACAAAGTGACCTAAATTGGTGAAAACAAAAAGTTCCAAGAATGTTTCATTTTAATTGCACGTCTAACAATTTTATGACAGTTATTACCCATGAACACTATATGGTATCTCACAAAACTGCGTACACCTCACACATATTTGTGAATATGTTATTATATCTTTTCATGGGACAACACTGAAGATATAACATGTTGATACAATCAGTTCTGTGTGGTCCAGTGTTAGTCATGGAGAGAATTCAAAGACATGACAAACAAGTTGTTTAGATCAGGGGTCCCCAACCTTTTTTGGCCCGAGGACCGAATTCCCCGGCTAAACATTTTTGTGAGCACGGTTTGCCTGGGGTGGGTGTGAGCGTGGTTTTGAGGGGGAAGGAGGTGTTTGAACTGAGGGGAAGGTGGTGCTAGGCATGTGGAAAGCTACTGGGCCTCCTAAACCTCACACTAGCACATTTTAAGTTCTCTCCCAAATGTGCACACCCTCCAACACAATGTGCCCTGTATTTGTTTAACACCTGCCCCCCCCCCCAGCAAACTGAGGCCTGACTCCCCTCAATCAGCCTTTCAACCCCACTCCCATCAAGATGGGCGATTAACCAGCCCCCGCAACCAACAGGGAGAACATACCACACAACCAATGTAGAGGCAGTAGTCAAACCTAATCAAGCTAGAATAATCTCTATGTGTACTACCCCTAGGTAAGACAGCAATAATAAAGTGCATAGTGCCTGTTTAGAAGTCTTGCTGCAATATTACACTCTCCTGCAGAAAAAAAGCATTGAGTGCATGAAAGAAAAACTGTGAAAATCAATCAAGAGAAAAGTGCATCCTTGCAATAATAAACCAGAAGCCATCAATCGTAGGATTATACACACAAAAAGGTTAAGCAGAAAACTGGGCTAACAAAATAATGTAGCAGTGATGATGTAAACACCTACCCAGTATGAAAGACAGCATTATTTGTTTATCAGGCTGAGAAATCAGTGCAGCAGTGAAAGGGTGAACAGCTGCCAGGAAGGTAGACTCCACAGTGAGAAGAACAAAGAGAGCAGTGCAAACAGACAGGAATGAGTAGCTAAACAGAAACAGCTATAAGGAGAGGACAGGGCCACAAAGTGACAGTCTGCTGCCGGCAGCTCTGCATCAGTGAAATACAGCGAAAGGAAGAGAGAGTGGCCAGGCCTGCGGACCAGCTCAAAACAACCTGCAGACCGGCATTGGGCTGCAGACCGGGGGTTGGGGACCGCTGGTTTAGTTGATACCTTTAATAACTAACTGTACACGAGTTCTTTGCAATCTTTGGGAACTTAAAGTTTCTTCTTCAGGCATGATACAAAACTGGATCATACCTCTACAAAAGTGATGTAACATACAGAGGCTTATATATGATTTTGTAGGGTATACAGCAATTTGACATCATCATGTCTTCTTACTTTAGAAATTTAAAAAATGTCTGTGTAAAGAGAACTTATTTTTACTATAGAAATTGACTTTGTTATTGTTCACGGATCATTTTACTGTGAATGTAAAACTGTATACTCCATGGTTCACCCCAATTTGCAGTTTTTAGACAGTTACTATTTTATCTAGACTACATACTTTTAAAAATGTTTCCACTTCTTTCCTCTTTGAGAGGCTTACTTCAGATCTGTCCAATAGGCCCTCCAAATTTGATGACACTGGTCCACTTGGCACACTCTTCAGGGAGCTTCATGAGCCAAATCTATCAGGTTTTACCCTGGCTAGCTTTGGTTATACTCTGGCCTTCCCCATTTGGTGATTGTGTTCCCATCTGGTTTCTTCTACTTTAATTCTCCAGTCAGAGATATTCATGCCTTTGATCCATGTCATGATGTGTATGTTTGACTGACTTTTTGCTTGCAATGCAAAATCCTGTTAAAGGACCACTATCATAAAAATCGTAAAATTTAAAATGAATGTAATCAAATGCAAATAAGAAGTATGTTCCTTCCAGAGTAACATGAGCCATACATTACTTTTCTCCTATGTTGCTGCAACATAGGAGAAAAGTAATTTATAGCTCATTTTACACTGCAAGAAACAGACTTCATATTTATATATGTTTACATGTATTTTACATTTTATGATTTTTTGCAATAGTGGTCCTTTAAAGTTTCCTGTAAAAATTTAAAGTTGAACAAAAAAAATGTTTACACTTCTAACTGTAAGTAACTTGGGTGGTGTTATCTCTGTTCCCAAATATCAGAGGCAAATGGAATATAAATATTCCCGAAATGAAATAAAAATGTGTAAAGCAACCAAAAGCAATTAAAGCAATTTTGGAAAAAAATGAATATCACAGTTTGTTATAAGCTAGAGGTATGCATATGGTATGAATATTGTGATGAAAGTATAAAAAGAAATATCAAATCATCTACAAAGCGAGTTCTTTGAGGATTAAATTGGCTATCAACTTCAAAGTCTTTTTTTTAAATTGAGACAGATAATGAAAATAACATCAATAATGATTGAATTCACTACTTCATTATTTGTATAAAGAAGTGAGCAATATAAGTATAGGACTTTTGCAAACAGGTATTGTGTTTGTATTTCAAGTTGTTTATCCTGAAATTACTATTTCATTGGTTTTGTATTTAAAGTGACATTAGAAAAGTCACATAATAACATTTTAATGGGGAAAATAAAAGAATTGCAAATATTTTTTGTACGACTTTGTATTTCTTTTTCTTTAAAAATGTGCCTAGACAAGCTTCATGTTTTATGAAAAGGTTTTCTTATCTCTTCAAAATGAGCCAAAGAAAAACAAATTCATATACAGGAAAAAAATAGCATTTTGTTTTATTGTTGTAAGCATATTAACTCATAGAAGCCTTTTATTGAACCAAAGCAAGATAAATGTGTTGCTATTTGAGTGCTCGACCATAAAATTGTCATAGAATAGTGTTTCTTAACATTATTACAGAGCCCTTATTAAAAACAGTGCCTACACTGTACCTCCTATTATGCCCAACCATTGTCTTGTTTGCCTTTGAAATTACCATACCCCTACACAACAAGGCCCCTTTTCAGTTCAATTCCCCTTTTCTTCTACTTTTTCTCCTAGGAGATTTTTTTGCACACCATATCAATAAAATGCCTTTTAAGCCACCGGTAAGCAAGAAAATAAGAATCATTTTGACAATTCTTGTTCACCTACTTATTGGTACTATTTCAACTGCTGAAAAGTTATTTTTACCAGAAGATTATAAAAATATCTCTTATGAGAGGTACTATAAAGGTACTGAAAACAAAAGAGGAGTTAAGGTCTAAATGAAAATGGAGCAAATCTCAGTTCCCAATTGACAAATATTCTCCTATCCTCTTCACTTGGAAAACTGTCAAGCAGTGATCAACTGAAAAAAAACCTCCTTTTTTACTACAAATGGTTACAAATGCAGTCAACAAAATGGCAAAGAATCTTCAAATGTGCCTACATGGGCTACAAATTGGTCCTTTAACAGATCAATGGGAATCCTCCTTGAGGACGATTCGTATTGGTCTGTTATGGGACCCACAGGGAGCCACAGCGGCACATTTAAAGATGATTTACTGGAGTTTGCAATACTTTACAACAGCAAGAACCAACCCCACATGCACTGTTGCTGGCACCTGACCCTCCCCCACCACCCGACACTCATAACACCCCCTGCAGACATGCAGAGCAACCATTTCAGTTTCTTCACCATGAGGCAAATTTAGGAGTTTCATACATATTTTTTACATTTTAACCAGTTCACTACCAAGGGTTTTTATCCTAATGGACCAGAGCAATTTTCAGCTGTCAGTGCTCCTCCCTTTTATTCCCTTAATAACTTTATTACTACTTATCACAAGAAAATGATCTATACCTCGTTTTTTTTGCCATAGTGGATAGTACATTTTGCTAAGAATTTTTTTATTCTAAATGCGTTTTAATGAGAAAAACAGGAAAAAAAGAAATTTCTCAGTTTTCAACCATTATAGTTTTAAAATTAAACATTCTCCTGGGGATAAAACAAACACGTTGTATTTGCCCAGTTGTCCTGATTATTAAACCGTTTAAATTATGTCCCTATCACAATGTATGACGACAGTATATTATTTTGAAATATAAGTGTTATTTTTCTATTCTGTTTTTTTTTTATTCTGGTCATAATTACAAGCCCCTATGTAATAAATTAAAATTAATTTCCCCCCATAAAATATAGATTAACAAAGCTGAGTCCCTAGGCAACTATCTATTTATTTTTTTTAAGCTGAATTTTTTTACAAGTGTTTTTTTTTGGGGGGGGGGGGGGGGGGGGTGGAAGTGTAATTTTATTAATGATCTGTATGTACTTGAAAATGTATGTATTTTGTAGGTGTAATATACTTTTTGGCCACAAGATGGCGCTAGTGAACACTCGTTATAGGCAGTGTTCAATTTTTTTTTCTTCACTTTATTTAATTGTTACATTTCCTGTTATTGTGAATGGACGTAGCCGCTGTTCGCTGTCACGTCCATTCACTCCAGGCACTGCAATTGGGTAGAGGACCATTCGGTCTTCTTCCCCAATCACCCAGCACGGAAGCCCGACGGAAACAGCGGCGGTAGCAGCGGCGGGAACGCGCGACGTATTAAAACGTCATGTTGCTGTTAATAGCAGTAAGCATGACGTTTTAATACGTTAGGATGTCAATAAATGGTTAAGAAAATTGACAATATGGGATTTCCACCTTCCAAACCTCTGTAACCCCTTGTCACTAATGCATGCTGATATGGGCAGAATTCGGAGCATAGACCACATGGAGCTCTTCACCCTGAGCTATACCAGCCCACATAGTCCATGATATTGGGAGGACTCTAAAAGAGAGGGGCAGAAAAGCATCCCTCTTTTCCTCAAACCCTTTTACATATTATGCCTCCAAGAGGAGGATTCCCATTGGTCTATTGCATTGGTGAGTGCTGTTATCTTTACTATAGGGTCTCTTATCATAGCAAATTTGGTGACTATAACATGTATGGCGGCTTTTCTATTAATCATCAAACCTGGCACCATTGACTTCAATGCAATTACAGAAATAAATTGCGTTCAGATTAGCCAACTGTCATGGTCACTTACGTGTCTGATGAGGCAGCTGGCACATACTGATGCCAGCAGGTCTCTTGGCGCAGATCATTGGGCCTCTGTTAGGGGGTCTGGTGGTGTGTGCCTCCGGGTTCCGTGTGCGTGTGGCATTCTCGCTGGAGCTGTTGGTAGCTAGCGTGGTGTTGTGCGCATGTGCGCCTGAAGGGCCGCCTGTTTGTGCATGATTTATGGGTTTCATGCGTGCGCTTGGCCGCGTGATTGCGTATGGGTGTCGTGTCTTCACGTATGGGCATGCGTGTCATGTGTGCGTCTGTCCGCGTCATCGCCTATGCCCGTATGCATCATTGCGTACGGACGTCGCTGTGTTCCCTCCATTTGGCCTATTTAAGTCTGGAGAGTGCCACTATTCAGTGCTGTTGTATTGCAACCCCCCCCCCAACAATAGTGTCCCTTTCGATTGAATGGCCAGTGAATCGAATAGAGAGCTATTTGTCCAACACTAATAAATGAGCTATATATATATATTTACTGCCACAAACATGAATCAATTTTATTGGAATTCCACATGAACGACCAATACAAAGTGATGTACACGTGAGAAGTGGAACAAAAATCATACATGATTCCAAATATTTTTTTACAAATGAATAACTGCAAAGTGGGGTGTGCGTAAGTATTCAGCCCCCTTTGGTCTGAGTGCAGTCAATTGCCCATAGACATTGCCTGATGAGTGCTAATGACTAAATAGAGTGCACCTGTGTGTAATCTAATGTCAGAGCAAATACAGCTGCTCTGTGAAGGCCTCAGAGGTTGTCTAAGAGAATATTGGGAGCAACAACACCATGAAGTCCAAAGAACACACCAGACAGGTCAGGAATAAAGTTATTGAGAAATTTAAAGCAGGCTTAGGCTACAAAAAGATTTCCAAACCCATGAACATCCCACGGAGCACTGTTCAAGCGATCATTCAGAAATGGAAGGAGTATGGCACAACTGTAAACCTACCAAGAGAAGGCTGTCCACCTAAACTCACAGGCCGAACAAGGAGAGCGCTGATCAGAAATGCAGTCAAGAGGCCCATAGTGACTCTGGACGAACTGCAGAGATCTACAGCTCAGGTGGGGGAATCTGTCTATAGGACAACTATTAGTCGTGCACTGCACAAAGTTGGCCTTTATGGAAGAGTGGCAAGAAGAAAGCCATTGGTAACAGAAAAACATAAGAAGTCCTGTTTGCAGTTTTCCACAAGCCATGTGGGGGACACAGCAAACATGTGGAAGAAGGTGCTCTGGTCAGATGAGACCAAAATGGAACTTTTTGACCAAAATGCAAACCGCTATGTGTGGCGGAAAACTAACACTGCACATCACTCAAAACACACTGTCAAATATGGTGGTGGCAACATCATGCTCTGGGGGTGCTTCTCTTCAGCAGGGACAGGGAAGCTGGTCAGAGTTGATGGGAAGATGAATGGAGCCAAATACAGGGAAATCTTGGGAGAAAAGTGCTTGGAGTCTGCAAAAGACTTGAGACTGGGGCGGAGGTTCACCTTCCAGCAGGACAATGACCCTAAACATAAAGCCAGGGCAACAATGGAATGGTTAAAAACAAAACAAATTCAAGTGTTAGAATGGCCCAGTCAAAGTCCAGATCTAAATCCAATCGAGAATCTGTGGCAAGATCTGAAAACTGCTGTTCACAAACGCTTTCCATCTAATCTGACTGAGCTGGACCTGTTTTGCAAAGAAGAATGGGCAAAGATTTCAGTCTCTAGATGTGCAAAGCTGGTAGAGACATACCCTAAAAGACTGGCAACTGTAATTGCAGCAAAAGGTGGTTCTACAAAGTATTGACTAAGGGGGCTGAATAATTATGCACTCCCCACTTTGCAGTTATTTATTTGTAAAAAATGTTTGGAATCATGTATGATTTTCGTTCCACTTCTCACGTGTACACCACTTTGTATTGGTCTTTCACGTGGAATTCCAATACAATTGATTCATGGTTGTGGCTGTAATGTAACAAAATGTAGAAAACTTCAAGGGGGCCGAATACTTTTGCAAGCGACTGTATATATACTGTATATATATATATATATAATATAAATACTAGTAAAAAGGCCCGCCCATTAAAAAAAACTGGGGCTAGGCCATAGCTGCTAAACCCCGGCAATGCGCATACCATCGCTGCCCAAAGTATATGCACACAGGGAGATGTTGCTTGCTTGGCAGTTGAAAAAAGCTGTTATTTCCCACAATGCAATGAGGTTCTCAGACAGCAAACTGTCAAATATAGTAGCAGGGACACAGGGACAGGAGGAGGATGCAGGGACACAGGTGTTTCATTATAGAGGATGTACACACACAAATATACACACACAGACTGTGTAATATATAATACTGGTCCTGTGAAGTTCATGGTCAGGTATTTCTAATGTATGTATGGATGCACTGTATATGTTTGGAGGAAACGAGTGCATTTTAAATTTCTATGCCTAATATTGATTTAATATTTTTTTTTATAAATATGTTTGGCTTTTTGATATTGCATGTTTAACTACTTTACGACCGCCTCACACCAATGGGCGTGACCACGGCGGCAGCCCCAGGACCACCTAACGTCAATTGGCATCAAGTCCTGGGGCTGCAGTTTCCCAGGGAACAGCCGCGCACATGTGCGATCGTTCCCTGCCACTTCACGTAACGGAGTTCCGTGATTAACCTGCTAGCCGCCGATCGCGGCTAGCAGTCTGCTTGTAAACGAAAGGGAAAGAAATCCCCTTTGTTTACATGCGTACAGTGCTGCGGTCTCCAGCAGCGCTGTACAAGATTGGTGATCCCCGGCCTCTGATTGGCCGGGGATCGCTGTCCTCTCATAGGCTGATGCCTATGAGAGGCAGAGAGCAGGATGGATCGCCGTCCTGCTCAATTGTGCAGGCAGAGGGGAGGAGGGAAGGAGAGGGAGAGGGACAGCGGCAATGAGAGCCTCTAAGAGGCTGAAGAAAAAAAATAAATAAAAGTGACCGCGGCGATTGGACCCCTCCAGGAGCAGCATGTCCCCTTAGGGACAAAAATAGGAGGTGAGTCTGATCACCATACTCCTTAGCTGGGCTGTGCAGGAGGCTGAAAAGCCTGCACAGCCCAGTACAGAAAAAAAGTGCCTGGTCTTTAGGGGGGGCTTAACACTGCGGTCATCAAATGGTTAAAGTTAAATGTTTAGTCGGCTTCTGATGATTTAGCAGATGTGGCCTTGAAATGCATGTCAGGCAGTTATGTACATATTTTAATAAAGTTCCTGCATTTTGCATTCTTTTACAAACTTGTAGTATTTGAATTTTATTAATTGTGTAATCAAATGCTATGTTTTTAGTGCGTTATTGGTCATATAGTTACCCCAAAAATAAAAAAAATCCTTGAAGTCATTACCACTGACTATGTATAGAGTGACATGTATCAATTTTTACCGTACTTTAACTACTTGCTGCATGCCGTGCAGTATAATCACGGCCCTGGAAAAAAGACAGGATGCAGCAGGGCCGTGAAAACAAGTCTGCAGTGGCATGCAGCCGCCGCTCGCTCCCGTTCGCGCGTGCGCACGCACCGCCGTTACCGCCGCATAGAGGGGAAGTTAATGAATGGGACCGCTGGTCCCATTCATAAATCTAAGTCCCCGATTCAATGAATACCAGCGTCTACGAGATGCCGGCATTCATTGTATCTTCCTGTGTTACACAGCCACGGATTACTTCCGATTCACGTGCTTACGTACGTGAATCGGAAATGACGACTGAGGACATCTTGTGGCCAAAAAGTATATTGCACCAAAATTGCTTTTTATTTAATAAAAATCCCCACACTGACTGATATAATTAACTATTTCCCTCCCACACCCTCCCATAATACCCAAACTTTTTTTTTTATTTATATAAGGGGGGGGGGGGGGGGAATTACATAAAAAAAAAATATAAGTAGTTACCTTAGGGACTGAACTTTTTAAAAATTTATGTCAAGGCAGTATATTACTATTAATTTTTAATTTATGGGCTTGTAATTAGTGATGGACGCAAAACTGAAAAAATGCACCTTTATTTCCAAATGAAATATTGGCGCCATAGATTGTACTAGGGAAATTTTTTGAACGTTGCAATAACCGGGACAAAAGGGCACATAAAATGTGTGGCTTTTATCCACAGTAGAATGTTTTATTTTAACACTATAATGGTCAAAAACTGAAAAATACTGCATTTTATAATTTTTTTTTCTTATTATTCATGTTAAAATGCATTTAGGATAAAATTATTCTTGGCATACTGTAACTCCCAAAGAAAGCCTAATTGGTGGCAAGAAAAACAAGATATAGATCATTACGCTGTGATTAGTAGTGATTAAGTTATTGGAAAAAGAAAGGGAGGAGCGCTGACAGGTGAAAATTGCTCTGGTCCACAAGAGGAAAAATGCCTCAGGTGTCAAGTGGTTAACTGTGTATGTCTATACAATTCCAAAGCTGCATGGAAGTTCCATCACATTTGCAATAAACTCAGAAAATCATTAATCATTGCAAAGGCATCACTAATGGCATTTATACAAAAAATGTTTGCAAAGTAGCAATAGTAAAAAATCAGTAATTTTACCATTATTCTACTATCCGCTATAGATGAGCTATCATCCTCTGTACCCCAATTCTTACTTGAACCCTCCACTATCTATGCCTAAACCTAACCACCCCCCACCTACTCCTAAAAATAACCACTCACTGCTATTTGGCACGGGAGTGTGGCTACACTGTAGCCTAACATTGGTGAACTAATGCCCCTAGCATGCCTGCTGTTCCTATAGATTGTGGGACGTTGGATAGTAGCAGAACTGTGCCTCTGCTATTTTACACTAGAGTTTTGCTACACTGTAGTGTAACATTGATGAACTACTGCTCCAAGCATGCCTGCCATTCTCACAGAGTTCTGCTAAAATGTAGTGGAACCCTGCCACTGCTATTTTTATCAACTGTTACCCATGCCCAGATTTCCAGCTATATCCAGTATTTCTTCATTTGGATGCCTATGGCGGTGCCCACATTTCTCAGGCATCACTCCACTCATGCCATCATTTACCGTTTCATCACTAATGGACAATAGTATTTTATGTTGCTGAGAACCCTTCCTCAGGGGAATAAGGGTTGTTATAACACAACGTTTAGCAGCATTTACAGGGTACCTCAGTGCGCTAAAAGCTCCAGGGCCATTAGTTTTAGCTCCAAACTGATAAAATAAATATAATACATGTGTACTATAAAAAAAAAATCTGTTTAGATAACCAAAATAGTAGTTTGGTGGAACTGGACCTTTAAGTCTCTGTAGATTTAATATGAATGTACTGTGCTGATACATAGAACTATGGAAAGTAATAACAGATGTGACAGAACATACTCTAGCATCTTTGATTTATCTTACTCTGGAGGAAATGGAAGCACAAGTGCAATCTTTAAAGACGTCTACAGTGTTAATTGAGGAATTAAACCCACAGAAAACATGGTTAATAGCATTGTTAGATCAATGCACTTACACTCCTGATAGTAATAATGTTTCCAGCACCTAATGGGATTTGTAAGATCAGTATACATAACCTTTCACATGTGTCATTCCATTTCAGCAAGCTAGAGTTACGCAGCTTGTATAATCATTCAATTTAGTACCAACATTATCATCATTATGTTGATTTCACTAGATAGGAAGGAAAAGTTTCTAATGTGTACCTAATTTAATGCCTACGCATAATAGTCTGAAAATCTTGAGAGAGACAGAATTATTGCCAATTGAGCCCACTATCATGTCCTTACCTATGAGAGCACATTACTCTCGTTCTTACTGAAGCATTACATCTGAAATAGTATTTTTCGAAATGATCTATATTATGTTTCCATGTATGTCCCTATGACCAAAAGCACAGAAAAAATATCTTCTCCAAAACAACCAAATTCATATTTGCGCTCACTGCGCTAGAATTATACTTCTTAATCTGTACAGTGCTAGAGAAGATAATGGTGTGATATAATTCATTAATAATAATAAAAAATACTTTTCATTTATACAATATTAAACTGGACAAAGAAAACTGTTGCCAATTATTTCACTGTTTTTCAATATCCACTGTCACCATGTTGCTGTGCATAACAGAAAAAAAATGCACTGGAGTTGTCTCAATTATGTTTCATCTGACCTTCTTATTCAATATATTCGAGATTATTTACTGATGCCATGGTAAGCTACAATGTCTCAAAGTCCACCAAGAGGTAACTAAGGTTAAGGGTACTGAAGTGGGGAACTCCCATCAGTGGCTGGAAAGGGATGGACACAAAGATAGCCATCAGACACTGATCACAACAGCGCAGGAAAAAGCAATACACATTGAATTTATAGAATGAGGGATCTATCTCAGTTAGTGTTGGGCGAACATCTAGATGTTCGGGTTCATGGCCGCGATGTTCGGGTGTTCGCGCCGAACTCCGAACATAATAGAAGTCAATGGGGACCCGAACTTTCGTGCTTTGTAAAGCCTCCTTACATGCTACATACCCCAAATTTACAGGGTATGTGCACCTTGTGAGTGGGTACAAGAGGAAAAAAATTTTAGCAAAAAGAGCTTATAGTTTTTGAGAAAATCGATTTTAAAGTTTCAAAGGGAAAACTGTCTTTTAAATGCGGGAAATGTCTGTTTTCTTTGCACAGGTAACATGCTTTTTGCCGCCATGCAGTCATAAATGTAATACAGATAAGAGGTTCCAGGAAAAGGGACCGGTAACGCTAACCCAGCAGCAGCACACGTGATGGAACAGTAGGAGGCGCAGGAGGAGAAGGCCACACTTTCAGACACAACAACCCAGGCCTTGCATGAGGACAAGAAGCGTGTGGATAGCATGCTTTTTGCCGCCATGCAGTCATAAATGTAAATGTGGCAGCAGTACAGTGGCAGTACAGAAATGCTATACAGTGGCGGGTGAGCGGTGTACTACTGTTCCCAGCAGAGACACAGAGTGGCAGTAAACACAATGCTATACAGTGGTGGGTGAGCGGAGTACTACTATTCCCAGCAGCGACACAGAGCACAATGCTATACAGTGGTGGGTGAGCGGTGTACTACTGTTCCCAGCAGAGACACAGAGTGGCAGTAAACACAATGCTATATAGTTTGGGTGAGCGGTGTACTACTGTTCCCAGCAGCGACACAGAGCACAATGCTATACAGTGGTGGGTTAGCGGTGTACTACTGTTCCCAGCAGAGACACAGAGCACAATGCTATACAGTGGTGGGTTAGTGGTGTGTTAGTGGTGTACTACTGTTCCCAGCAGCGACACAGAGCACAATGCTATACAGTGGTGGGTTAGCGGTGTACTACTGTTCCCAGCAGAGACACAGAGCACAATGCTATACAGTGGTGGGTGAGCGATGTACTACTATTCCCAGCAGCGACACAGAGCACAATGCTATACAGTGGTGGGTTAGCGGTGTACTACTGTTCCCAGCAGAGACACAGAGCACAATGCTATACAGTGGTGGGTTAGCGGTGTACTACTGTTCCCAGCAGCGACACAGAGCACAATGCTATACAGTGGTGGGTGAGCGGTGTACTACTGTTCCCAGCAGAGACACAGAGTGGCAGTAAACACAATGCTATATAGTGTGGGTGAGCGGTGTACTACTGTTCCCAGCAGCGACACAGAGCACAATGCTATACAGTGGTGGGTTAGCGGTGTACTACTGTTCCCAGCAGAGACACAGAGCACAATGCTATACAGTGGTGGGTTAGCGGTGTACTACTGTTCCCAGCAGCGACACAATGACTGGGGGGACACTGGCTAGCCTGGCTGGAGAGAGAACTACCCTGCCTGTCTACCCAAAGCTAAACCCACAGACAAATGGCGGAGAAATGACGTGGATCAGGTATTTATTTCCCCGAACCACGTGACCCGTTCGGCCAATCAGAGCGCGTTCGGGTCCGAACCACGTGACCCGTTCGGCCAATCACAGCGCTAGCCGAATGTTTGGGGAACGTTCGGCCATGCGCTCTTAGTTCGGCCATACGGCCGAACAGTTTGGCCGAACACCATCGAGTGTTCGGCCGAACTCGAATATCACCCGAACAGGGTGATGTTCTGCAGAACCCGAACAGTGGCGAACACTGTTCGCCCAGCACTAATCTCAGTACATAGAACCCAAGATTTAAGCTTTGCAGAAAGACCTTCCTTACCTATTGGTAGAGTGTAAGAAGCAGACCATAATGGCAAACACTGAATGGTCCAACCAAGAAGCTAGAGAATCTATTGGCTAAACCTCCCCCCAAGTCCAGATGGGAGTGTCCACAAAACATCATGGTGAATAACAGGACTAAAATCCTGCTATCTTTCCAGATGGACAGACAGATGCTGGCCAATGAACTGGCTGTGGTGGCCCTAATAGTGGTAGAGGAATTGGGAGCGGTCACCATTAAACTGGGAAAGTGGATCAAATAAATGCCACAAATATCAGAGCTCTCTCTCTCTTGGCAGAGTAAGATAGGAACAGGCAAGATAATGCACAGACCCCTCAAGTTCAGAGGCCTCACTGTTGCTGATCACAATCACATGCTAAATTAGGAAAAGGTCATAGCAAATCAGAGCTTATCTGATCAGACACTTCTTCATAAGTTTTGCTACACACAAACAACACTATTATTTTGTCATTCAATCTCCAACCATTCAGGCTTGGTGGCCAGGAAAAAAGTAAGTAAGCATTTGGCTCCGGATTGGTGCACACAGGTTAGCTTTCATTTGTGTCAGGACTAAAGATTCATAAACATGGTGTACAGTCTGGAAGCAGTTAGAGTGAAACATATATTATTTCTTCAGAGATATTTTTGCAATTTGCAGTTAAAATTATATTTCCTTTAGAATTTGCAGCCAGCTTTAAATTTTCCAAACTAACTGCATAATCAAGTTGCACTTTAATTTCGGTCATGGACACAGTACTTTCTCTGGAATATGAACTGCTTAGAAATTCCCATTTCTGGCATAAATAATAAAGCACATGGAGTAAAAGGCCTTGATGCACAGAAGAACGGTTCATTTTTTGTGCGCAAGCAGCGCATAACAATTTTGCTGGTGCTAATGCCAGAGAAGCAGTGTGCATTACACTGTTAGCACAGTGTTCATGCATTGCTATGGTAATACACAGCATACCGGGCATTACTATAGCAACATTCATGTAAACCTGGTAATGTACGTTGCACTAATAGGGTAAAAGGCCCTGCTCCTTTGGCATAAGTTCCCATAAAATTGCAGATCATGGCAAATTGACTGGCCATTAGAGCACCAGGCTTCTTGTTGCTAATTTTCTATGCAAAGGGTAACCCAGTAATTGGCAGAAAGTTAGGCACTCCCGTCTGAAATTTTCTGCTTCAACTGGCTGTCCATACAGGAATCCTAGTGTATCCATCTTCGCAGCTGTGTGGCAGCAGGTAAATGGTGTCTCCCTGACAGCAGTGACCTCTCCCTCCCCCAGCATTCACAGTGACCTCTCTCTCAACCTTGCACCCACAGTGACCTCTCCCTCCACCTATGTCCCATACTGACCTCTTCCTCCCCAGCATTAGCTCTGCAGTGATCCTGCCTCTCCCAGCACCCACACTCACCTCTCTCTTCTCCAGCATCCACATTGACCTTTCCCTCTCTCAGTAGCACCCTTCCTGTCACCCAATGCCCACCCATAGTCAGCACCCAGTACAGGCATGGCATCAAGTATTCACACCCATGTCACACCCAGTACCTGCCCCCAGTACCCACATGACATCCAGTACACACACCCAGATCTCACATGACACTAAGTACCTACAATATACACCCACATGACACTGGATATCCACCCATAGCCACAACACACCTGACACCCTGTACCCGCACCCAGAACCCACACAGCACCCAGTATCTGAATTCAGCACTCACATAACAACCAATACCACTTAGCCAGAAGTGAGGAGGAGGGAACGTGCGGCCACAGATGATGACTCCGACTGACTCCACACCATTGAATGCAGCCAGTGAGAGTGGGGGGAGGGGGGGTGAAGGTCATATGTCACTGCAGAGCAAGGGGTTGTAGGTAACGCTTGTAGGTACTACTGTGCACTAGGGGACTAGGGGCACGAGGCCCCTTTTTAAAATTTGAGCATCCCCCACTTAAAGAAAGTCTGAAGCGAGAATAAATCTCGCTTCAGACCTCATAAATAGCAGGGGCATGTGTGCCCCTGCTAAACCGCCGCTATCCCGCGGCTTAACGGGAGTCCCTGATCCCCCAAATCCCCTCGGTGCAGCGGGGGAGCGCTTCCTGGTTGGGGCAGGGCTAACCGTCGCAGCCCTGCCCCACGCGCATCTGTCAGCGTGTATCTCTGCCTCTCCCTCGCCCCTCTCAGTCTTCCTTCACTGAGAGGGGCGGGGGAGTGGCGGCGATGCGCCGCTGATAGACGCGACTGGAGGCAGGGCTGCGGCGGTTAGCCCTGCCTCCAGGAGCGACCAAATGTACGACCAAGTCTTGCGGGGGGATTTGGGGGTGAAGGGACCCCCGTTTAGCGGCGCGATAGATGCGGTTTAGCAGGGGCACACGTGCCCCTGCTAACTTTGAGCTCTGAAGCGAGATTTATTCTCGCTTCAGAGTCTCTTTAAGGACCCTCTGCATGACCTGTTGAGGAGTAATCCTGCCTTTGCTTCAGTGGGAGGTTCTTTTACATAATTCAAAGTTGCCAAAACCATTGAACCCTGAAGAGGTTTACAAAGCTCTAAACTATATAAAAAAAATAATAATACAGGAGGTTAAAACTCTTAATCCAGCACTAATGTATTACATTTTTCCACTGACCTGAGTAGTAGCATTAAAGATGACATGTTTCACTCGAATATGCATAGGTTAAATTAGAAAAACGATAGAGCAGAGCCATGCTATAGATGAGCATAAAACTGCCCTCAATTAATTCACTTTGACTGTTTCACCACCTTTCTTAAAGGACACCCGAGGTGAAAATAAACTCATAAAATAAACAATTGTATCTAAACTCCTTCTCCTAAAAATGACTTAAGATATTCCACACTTTTATTTTATATATAAATCTACTTTTTACGTTTTTACTGTTTTATTGTTTTTGCTCAATGACAAATTCCTTGAAGTATGCCAGAGCTAAAATCTATGAACTATTTACCCCTTTGATCTCTTTTCTGCTCTCAGAAGCTATTTTCTGCTAGGAAAGTGTTTTATAGTTGTAATCTCTTATCAGTAAGGGTCACACTGTAGTCTTGCCCAGTCCTGACTCAGACAGGAACTGCCACTTACATACCTGATTTTACCTCTTTCAGGCAGAGAAAGAAAAAAAGGAACACAGCACAGTTATATGTGTACATACAGATGGCTATCTCATAATGTCACCTCGGGTATCCTTTAATCACTGGCAATTATACCAGTGCAGTATTGGCAATAACTAGTGCTGCAGGCCAGTCAGCACTAAGCTTTTTTGACTGCAACCCTGAAAAAAATCAGTATGCAGCAAATGTCAGGGGGATTAATCAAGTTCTTTAGCAAAAACCATCAGAACTGCATACTAAACAAGAAAAATGTAGATATGAAAAGGTAGCCTGAAAGATAATTTATATGATTCAAATAGTTTGTTCTTGAAAAAAGAACATGTGCAGGGAAATGCTTTTTTGCCATTTTCAAACTTAGGCAACTCAGTCATTGCACATCTACCATGTGTACCAGTGCTTCCTAATGCATGCGGCTTCTACATGTATGGACTGGCACACTGGATAAAATCATTAGATAAACCAATGCAGCAGTGTCTGAAACTGAATTGCCAGTTAGAATGCAATTGCGTTGACCCAGTTTTACTTAATTATATAAAACAGTTATGTTCTATAGCAAAAAGAAAACATTAAGCAAGACATAAAAAGAATATTTTAATGTTTGTTTTACTCCTTTCTTAGGCCCTTTTCACACATGCGCTTTGAGTCCTATGGGAGAAAAGCGCTTTACAAATGTTATTGTATTGTATTGTATTCACACTCAGAATGAAAATTGCAACACAATCACTGGGAAAATTCTACATGCAGCACATATGCAATAATTAGAAATCACAAATGAGCTGAAATCACCACAGTGTGGCTAATCCCATAGGATTACTAGTACTAAAGTGCTTTGCTGATTGACGGCAGCAAAATGGGGGCTGCAAAGCGCAAAATGGGGGCTGAATGCACCCCAGTGTGACTAAGGACTTAATGTACTTTGACCCAGGGGACTTTTAAAGTGGATCCGAGGTGAACTTTTACACATTGCATAATTGTGTTCCTTTCCTATTTTTTATAGGGCATTCCTCAAGCCAAATACTTTTTTGTTTTTGTTTTAATACTCTAATTCCCTATAAACTAAACAAGCCACACCCACAGGTTTTCAGAGAGCCTTGGCAATGGCAAGGGCTCATGGGAGCTTAGTCTGGGCAGGAGGAGGGGGAGGTGTTACTAGCCATTGATTTTAGAGGCAGAGGGGAGGAGGAGGAGGATTAGGTTTTTTTCACAAGCTGAGTGCTCAAGATGCAGATAAGCCTGCCTCTGTGTAATGGTTCCAAACAACATGGCTGCTGTAGTTGTATAACAGGAATAAATAATCATATTCTATTCAATTCAATTCACTTTATTGTCATTGTGTAACACAACGAAATTGCTTTTCATGACAACCCCACGGTGCATATAGGGAACATAGTGATAGTAACAAGGAAGAGAAGAAATTAGCTGTTTGCAGCTATATGTGCTGTGTAAACTATCTAAACTTTAGATAAGATATATAGACAAGTTACTTGTTATAGTTAGTTTTTCATCTCGGATCCGCTTTAAGGCATAGTAAAACAAGGCAGATAAAGGCGGTTAAAGAAACTCTGTAACAAAAAAATATCTCTCTGGGGGAAACTTACACTCGTGAGGGGGAAGCCTCAGGGTCCCAATGAGGCTTCCCCGTCCTCTGTAGCTTAGGGGAATTCAGCACTGGCTCCCCCAAAAATTCCTTGGCAAAGCCTGACAATTACTGCACAGGCGCGGCAATATTTACCTACCATGATCTTGCGCAGGTGCAGTAGCGGCTCTTTGTTCAGGCTAAGGTAGAAATTGCCAGGCCTGATCGATATACTCTACTGCGCAGGCGCAAATGACTCACGCCTGTGCAGTAGAGCGTATACAATCGGATTTGGCTATTTTTGCCTTAGCCTGTAAGAGCTGCTACTGCACCTGTGCTGGATTGTGGTAGGTAAATATTGCCAGGATGGAGGAGGGTGGGGGAAACCTCGTTAGGATCCAGATGCTTCCCCCTCCTGAGGTAAGTATCCCCCAGAGGGTATTTTTTTTTTGTTACAGGTTTTCTTTAAGCAAGGCATGGGCAGTTCAAATTATTTTTAACTGCCCAAGCACAGGATGTTCCCAAGCACGTAGGCTGGGGCTTTCGGATGAACACAGTGGCTGTAGGGAAAAGAGCAGAAAGACAGTGAGGAACCAGGATGACTACAGGTGGCTGGAAGAAGCCCCAGGGAAGTGAAACTCCGGACCTTACTGTCACTTTAGGTTCCTGTTAAAGTGTACCACAGCAAAATGTCATTTTACCGAGTTTAAAAGCCATTTTTCCTTTGAATTTAAAAATGGATTTTTTCAAAGGTAAAGGCAAATTAGATGCATTTCCATCAGGTGAGAATAAGAAAAGAAATCTGATTTAGAATTTGCATTTGAGAAAGAGATTATAAGGCATGCCCACTGTAGGGTTAAAAAATATCTCAGTATCTATGAATTTTGTGGATGACAATAACCTATTTATGGTAATTAGACTATAGAAGAGAGACAAGCATTAAGATAAGTAAAGTGGTAGTGTATTTATAACCAAGTGTCCTTAAAACAACATAAAATTAGTTTTTGTTAAGTAATCCAATACGCTATCTGATTTTGATTTTACTCCAACATACAAGATATCTCCTCTTTTGACATTGCAGAGATCACCCGGCAGCAGTCCAATCTCTGTACACAGTGTTTACAGATGTTATCAGCATTTGAACAGAGAAATAGTTATAAATGTCAGTTTACTGTTAGTATTAGCATGATGTAAAAGCCTATTCTGTACCTTCTGGTGCTAATATGTCTCTATCTAAAAAAAAGGGTGTAAAATAAATAATGCAAGTATACTGCACCATTGATCAGGGTCCCCATATAAAAGAAAGTTAGTTGAAAGCCCATTCTTGGAATGTATTACTAACATTATTAAAATATGTGAAAGAAGGCAAATAGTCCGCAATTTTAAGGAGTACACAACAGTACACAAACGATTTTGAGCTCCTCTTTCTTCCAGGAGAACGTTTGAACATGTTTGTGTACTGTTGTGTACAATATAAGATATATTGCCAAGCAAGAGTGCTTCCCACCCATGTATTATTTGATTGTATCCTGAGTGTGGACTGGAGTGGTGAGCCACAGAGGGTAATAGCACCAACAGCCAAGTGAAAAGGTTCCCTGGAAAGGAGGTCGAGAAACGGTCACCAATTGTGAATATTAATTTTAAGAAGGTACATGGGGTGGTTCAGGGCTGGATTTACAGCTTAGGAGCCTATAGGCACAAAAGTTCTGATAGGCACAATAGTTCTGGGGCCTGAGCTCCGCCCTCATCACTGGCCGCCCCCAAGCCCCACCCCTTTCCTTGACATGTAGAATTAACCAAACATTAGGCCAACATTACTGCCCCCTCCCCGGTAAGTGTTACCAGTAGTAAAAATCCCTCCAACCCTTGGTAAACATGGCCAGAGTAAAGTTTAATCCCAAGACACTATGGGGGAAAGGGGATCATTGGAGTGTACCCTCTTCCCCACCATCCAAATAGCAGAGCAGCAGAGCACAACTACCTACTCAAAGTCTGAGTTCTCAGCTCTCTTTTTCACTGCAGCCATTCAGCGTGCAGCAATGTTCCTACACAGGCTCCTAATGTCACATGACATGCATTTGGGACCCTGAATGGTGGCAGGGAAGAACAGCCAAAAGGACCTGGAGTTGGTATTTATGCTCTACTACTTGGATGAGGGGAAAGAGGTGGGCTCCCTTAGTACCCAGGCCCCTCTGTAGTCACTAGAATAGTGGGTGCTATGGTATCACCATTGCCGGCCTGCAAGCTAGTGACACCTGCCCCGTATAAAACCTGATTGTTGCCTAGGCAACAACCCCCTCCCCTGTCTTTAGAAAGTACAGGGTGGTGCATGAAAGACCAAACCAACTGCCTGTTATGAGTGCGAGTATACAGGTAAACACTGGCCCCTCTGTACCTGTGTGCCTGTAGTTATTCCCAGCTGTGTGTGTCCTCTCTGTCTTTATTGAAGCCTGTATCGCCTGCATTTGCATATGAGAGTGTACAGCATACAGCAGCAAATACAGGTGTCACATGATTTAACAAAGCCAGAGTGGGACACACACAGCAGGGATTAAGTGAAACATGCTCCTGGACCAGCCAGCGACCAGCATCTACCTGTTAACTTGCACATGTGAAAGGTAGCAGGGCCGGTCTTTCGCACCACCCTATATATAGCCCGCTTGCAGCATAGACAAGCCATCCCCCATTAAGCCTACCTCTTATAGACCCCCCTCCCACACTTAATTGTAAAAAAAAAGGGCAGTTACTTACCTGGGGCTTCCTTCAGTCGCCTGAGGACCTCCTGCTCCCTCACCGTCATTTAACACTGCAACGTTCCTCCAGTGTCATCCTATGAAAGACGAGCAAATCGCTCAGTTGCTTACTACTGTGCATGAGTGGAACATGCTTCCCTGATTGCAATCCCATAGCCGGGATTGTTCTGCATATGTGCAGTAGCAATATTTACTTACTGTGCAAGTGCAGAATGCTCCTGGCGATGGGAGCTTGATGGAGGAGGCGCACGACCATCTGAGGGCCAGAGAGTGGC
Source organism: Hyperolius riggenbachi (assembly GCF_040937935.1). Lineage (NCBI taxonomy): Eukaryota > Metazoa > Chordata > Amphibia > Anura > Hyperoliidae > Hyperolius > Hyperolius riggenbachi. The sequence continues at coordinate 243,944,247 of NC_090647.1, read as the reverse complement.
TGAGGGGTGCAGAGCAGAATGACAGACAGCAAGGGACAAGAAGGACTTCAGGGGGCTGGAAGAAGCCTCAGGTAAGTAACTGGCCATTTTTTTAATTACAGTTAAAGACTCCTTTAAAAACACGTACAAACACACACTCTGAGGCACACACACGCATATACTGTACACACACAAACACACACACACACTGGCACATACATACACACATATACACTCTAAGACACACACACACACTACCCCTTCCCCAGACAATCGATCAGCTAGCTAAGTAGAAGAAATACTGCACCATGGGCAGCTTTGAACTTCCTTTGCAGTGCCAGCACTGGACACTCTCCCTCCAGCTGGAATCACTGAAGCATAAAGCTGCCTGTTTCAAGCCCGTGGAAGTATGGAGCTCAGGGAGACAGAAACATCATCTGCTATGCCTGAGCAAAAGCACTCTCTTGACAGTCGAAGTGTGCGCGTCCTGCCCCCTTACCCCCATTCGAAGGGGTCAGATGAACTGCAATGAATAATGAACACAGTGGGCGTATACACAGCAGGTCGGAAGTACTTGGTGTCATTGTGTGTACAGAGATAGTTGGGAATCAAGAGGTATGTGATGCGCTACTGCCTTGCCGTCTTTGTAGCACATGGCGCCTGTAGGCTTGTGCCTACAGACCCTAGTGCTAAATCCGGCCCTGGGGTGATTTCACTATTAAGAACATCTGTCAGAAGCAACAGCAGATGTGATAGGTACCTACTCAGAACAGAGACTAAATATAACCTAGGACAGATAAAGATTTGATTTAATGGGCCTTAAATGGGGTAATAAAGGAGCCCTGATAGGATATAAATACACAAGGTGACCTGCTCATCCCTATTGACTTGATGCTGTTTTTAAGCAACGTGTAAAACAAGCAGCAGCAGGTGGAGTTTTGAGTCCTCGGCCCCCATGTGGGACATAACATGTTTTTTTTTTTTGTTTTTTTGAGCTGCAGTCCCCTTACCCTTTAGGTGCTGCCAGCAATGTTGCTTGAGGAAATGGGGAGTTTATGGGGCTGAACAGGGATAGGAGTACAGTCTGGAAATAACTGACTTAGTGATTGATCAACAAATCAGGAAATCATGCATTAGTGGCAATTCACAGCTTATTGGTGAGAGTGCTCCCTCTTAGTTCATTTGTGTGGTGCACATGTGCCTGAGGCATCCTATCCACATGATCCCCTTATATGCAGTTATTCTCAAGATAATTCTATAGCCTACAGATAATGGTGTCAGGTTTATTTCTATTCTTCGTAGTAAATCAGCAGGATTATAGCAGAATGGGGTAGCATCGATGTGAAGGTGTCAATTGGCACAGCATAGCAGCTGCTCTTCCATTGCAAGAAATATAATTAGTAGTTCAAAGTAATTTGGAGGCAGTGATTAATGATTGTGTGTTAAAATGAAAATAACAGCCATTTCTGCAAGGCCTTCAAGCCACCTAAAATACAGGAGATATTCTTCACTTACAATTTCATCTATGTAGAACATTAACTATTAAAAGAAGGGATAGAGGTATTTCCTGATCCATATACTCTTTACCTTGGAATTGATAAGGATGGACTGAGAAATCTGTGTCCACACATGTAGCTGAAGTGTAGCAGGGAAATTACAGAGATGACTTCTAGATGATAAATGGGTACTCATTTTATGCTAATATACTGTATGATTGCAATATTGGATCAGTGAACTTCCCTTATCGGCAGTGAGACTTATGGGAAAATCACTTTTGGATTTTAGAAGTGAAGTGGTCATCTTTTCTATACCAAGGCTGAATGCACAGTATTTATATGACATATCCTGTGGTATATCAGTGCCTTTTAGAAATGCAATTATTTCCTTTGCATGGATCTCACTTAGGAATGAGGTTCAGCAGCAAGATTAAGACTTGATATCAAAAGATTTAACTCTGTGTTGACAGCTACTTTATTTAAAATCAGCGCACTGCAAATAAAATAAATGTCAGCAAATTTCTTTCTAATCCAGCGTTGCACTTGGTTTAGCAGTAGATAGATCTCCCCAGTTCCTGATGTCAGACAAAGTATGACAAGGAGCATTTGGGCTGCCGCTGGCTACAATGCAGCCATTCCTAGTCCAGCATGGCACCAGGCCACTTCGATTCAAGTGGTAGACTAAGTCCGACACTTCACTTTAATCCTCAGGAGATCCTCCGGAGAAAACTTATGATACTTGCCTCAGTAGAGAGAAGCCTCAGTAGAGAGAAGCCTCCTCCAGAGGCTTGCCAGCCACATCCTCCTCAAGGCAACCACTGGATGTCAGGACCCTCTGAAAGTTTTCCACGTCACTGCACACATCACCTTGCATCTGCATAGTAGCATAGAGCCACTTTGGCTCGGTGGATGGTGGAAAGCCACTACTGCTCTTTTTTCCTGCTTCCGGATTAGAGACAGCATCAACATAGCAACCTAGTGGAGAGCAGAGTAATAGCAGCAGCAGCAACAGCACAAGATAAGACACAGCACTGGTGTAGCAGCCTAGTGGAGAGCAGAGAAATAGCAAAAATATCAGTGTGAAAAGTGGTCTGTTTCATACTGAAAATTGTGGCAAAAGTTTTCTGCAATTGCATATGGAATTCTCATTAAGGGAACGAGAATCGCTCCCTGAACAAGAATTGCAAACAGAATTGCATCAAAATAGTGGGGATTTTGCACTGATTTTCACCATAAAACAGGGCCTTTAGCTTTATCTGGATAAACTTAGGTATCTCTATAAGAAAAAAGGGGCATGTGTTCAACTAAGTGAATAAAACAAAACTCCTCTAGCCCTGCTTGTCGGTAGTAAACATGATTGCTCCAATGCAGCATGAGGTAATTTTTCTACATGACACTGACTGGGTAAGAGGATTTGTTTTCTATCTTTTGTTTATCTCTGTCAGGGACTTACCTCAGGGATCCCGCGACGCTGCCGTCTCCGCTGGTAGTCATGCGGACTCTGGCACTTCCGGGTCCGCGCCATCCTCTCGTGCGCACAGCAACCCCAGCGTCTATGGCAACAGGGGTGTGCGCGCGCATCCAGGTAACGAGCGGGGACGGACGCATAGAGGCAAGCGCCCGTCCTATACGCTCAGAAGACGTATCCTGTAGTCAGCTGACACTGCCAGTCAGCTGACATGATAGAGGGCTGCTGTTGGTTGTGTCAGCTGGAGATACAGCTGACACTTAGGCAGGGAATATTGCTGCACATTGATTGGTTGCTGTGTGAGTGGCCGGCCACTGATTGGGTGAGTGAGTGTATTTAAATCTTACTTCCTCACTAGCACATTGCCCGTGATAGCTTTAGCTTATGCTTGCTGGGTGTGATTACTACTGTGGATTTTCTGTGTACCGACTTGCCTGGATATCAACTACTCTTTGACTGCCGCCTGAACTGACCCTTGCCTGGAAATAACTACTCTTTGATTGCCGCCTGAACTGACCCTTGCTTGGAATATAACTACTCTTTGAACGCCGCCTGTACCGACCTCTGCCTGGACTCTGACCCTGATACCGTTTGTTCCTTCTGTACCGCGATACTTCTGATCTACTGTGTATGACCTTTGATTGTGCTGGACTGTGTTACCTCTTATCCTGTTTGGCCTGGAGGGTTATTCACTCACCCTGCATTCAGCCCCAATACTTTGCACACTTAAGGCCTGGGTGTAACCGAAGTCGGGTAGGTGTTGTCTCCTCACCTCCTGTTCAAGCGGGGACGCGCCACATAGGGTGAAGCGTGTGGTGATAGATTGGGGCATTGGGGCTGATTCGTGAGTGGATATTCTGACAGGTCTTACATTATCACGGGCCCTATCCCCAAAATCGGCTATGGACGTTGACGGGGAACGTTCTCAAATGGAGGCCCTCTGTGACCTGGTGGCTCAACTCAGAATTTCGGTGGAAGAAGTTCAGAAAAGTTATTCGCAGATTCAGGAACAGCTACGTGCTCCAGGAACTCCTCCCACCCCGGCTTTTGCGGCCGCGGCCGCACCCGCACCTGCTCTACCTCCTCCAGTTGAGGCTGCACCTGTTCATGTGCAACCTCTCGACCATCAAGTGCCAGAACCCCGACTTCCTTTACCAGAGAGGTTTACTGGAGATCGTTCAAAATTCAGACTTTTTCGGAGCGCATGTTTTCTACATTTTTCACTGCTCCCCAGAACCTATGCTAGTGAAAACACTCGAGTGGGAGCAATCATTTCTCTACTTCAGGGAGAACCCCAGGCCTGGGCACTTCGGCTAGTAGAGCAACAACATCCAGCTCTTACCAATGCCACCACACTCTTTGAGGCCTTAGCTGAACTTTATGAGGACCCCGGTAAAGGAGCTTCTGCCGAAACTGCTCTGCAAGCTCTCCGCCAAGGCAGGCGCCCGGTGGAGGAATACGTGACTGAGTTCCGCCATTGGTCCGGGGACACGGCATGGAATGATGCTGCTTTAAAACATCAGTTCAGGTTGGGACTTTCAGAGCAATTAAAGGATGAATTGGCCAGGGTAGGAGTTCCTGCTACCTTGAAGGAATTGATCCAACTTTCCATCCAGATTGATCGACGTCTCAGGGAAAGACGCCAGGAGAGATCCTCATCTTTTAGACCAGCATGGTCATTGTCTGTTCCTCCAGCTCCTGTTCCAGTTTCTGTTCCTTCCTCATCCACCTCTGATGATCCTGAACCTATGCAGCTAGGTGTTTCTAGACTTTCTGTGATCGAGAAAGCCAGGAGGAGAAAAGAGGGATTATGCCTCTATTGTGGGGGCTCGGGGCATTATGCTCAGGACTGCCCTATTAAAAGGAAGAAACAGGAAAACTCCAGCGCTTAGGTGAGGCCGAGGAAACTCACCTAAGCGAGCAGGTATTTCCTCTCAAATATGATCGTGTGTTGTTACCTATTGATATTGTCTGGGGTAGCAAGAGTTACCAAGGTCAAGCGTTTGTTGATTGTGGAGCTGCAGGTAATTTTATGGATCTATCTTTGGCACAGGAGCTCGGCATTCCTGTTTCTGCTTTTTCTGAAAAACTGTATGTGACAGCCATTGATGACACTCCATTGCAAGCTGGTCAGCCAATCTCTGTCACACCCGGTATCACTGTAAAGATTGGTGCACTACATTCTGAAATTTTGAAATTTTATGTGTTAAATATTCCCTCTAGCCCCATCATCTTGGGGTTACCATGGCTGAAGTTACACAATCCCACTATTGACTGGCAGTCTGGTCAATTAGTTAGATGGTCCTCATATTGCAATAATGGTTGTCTCACACGTTTATGTCTAGGTGCCACTTGTGTGGAGGAGAAGTTACCAGAAGTGTATCATGAATTTGTTGATGTCTTTTCTCCTCAGGCCGCTGACAAGTTACCTCCACACAGGTCCTATGATTGTCATATTGACATTTTTCCAGGAACCATGCCACCTAGGGGAAGGTTATATAGCCTTTCAGGGCCTGAAGACCAGGCAATGAGGGACTATATTAAGGAAAATCTAGACAAGGGGTTCATACGTCCCTCCTCCTCCCCTGCGGGTGCCGGGTTTTTCTTTGTCGAAAAGAAGGATGGTGGATTAAGACCTTGTATTGATTATAGGGGTTTAAACAAAATCACCGTAAAAAACCGCTACCTCTTGCCATTAATTGAGGATCTGTTTGCCCAGGTAGCCGGGGCTAAGATATTTACTAAGTTAGGCCTCAGGGGCGCTTATAATCTTATAAGAATACGACAAGGGGATGAATGGAAAACGGCCTTTAATACCAAGGATGGACACTACGAGTATTTGGTGATGCCGTTTGGATTATGTAATGCTCCAGCTGTGTTCCAGGATTTCATTAATGATGTGTTTCGTGATTATTTAGGACGTTTCCTGGTGGTGTATTTGGATGACATCTTAATTTTTTCCTCCTCTCTAGATGAACATCGGGAACATGTTAAGAGGGTCTTACAGAAACTCAGGGAGAATTGTTTATATGCTAAGTTGGAGAAATGCGAATTTGAAATTCAAGAAGTATCCTTTTTAGGTTATGTTATGTCTAGTTCTGGCCTAGCTATGGACCCTGCCAAGCTCTCAGCAGTTTTGAACTGGCCCCAACCCACTGACTTGAAGTCTTTACAACGGTTCCTTGCTTTTGCTAATTTTTATAGAAAATTCATTAAGAATTTCTCCCTCAGAGTGGCCCCATTGACGGATCTCACTAAGAAAGGTGCAGATCCCTCCATTTGGACCCCTGAAGCACAGGCAGCATTTAAAGAATTGAAAGAAACCTTTTGTTCTGCCCCAGTTCTGACCCATCCTGACGTGCAACGACCTTTTATTTTGGAAGTAGACGCCTCAGAATTAGGAGTAGGGGCAGTACTTTCTCAGTACACTGGTTCTCCTGAATGTCTCCACCCGTGTGCTTTTTTCTCTAAAAAGTTTTCCTCTGCTGAGCGGAACTATGATATAGGTAACAGAGAGCTGTTGGGGGTTAAATTGGCGTTTGAGGAGTGGAGACATTGGTTAGAGGGAGCCATTCATCCTGTCACGGTTTTTACAGATCATAAAAACCTCGAATACATTGAGAACGCTAAAAGACTTAATCCTCGACAAGCTCGATGGGCTCTGTTCTTTTCGCGTTTCAATTTTACCATAACGTACAAACCTGGGTCGAAAAACGTGAAAGCAGATGCTCTGTCCCGTAGTTTTGGGAGTCCTGATCCGCAGGCCGGGTCTCCTGAAACTATCATTCCTAAACAATATATCATTGCGGTTATTAATTTGTCCCCAGACCTCTCAGAAAAGTTGAAGTCTGAGCAAAGGGAAGTTCCACCGGGGAAGCCGAGTGATTGCCTTTTTGTACCCCCTCATCTCAGGTTACAGGTCTTGCAACAATTTCATGAGTCTAAAACTACAGGGCATCCAGGCGAAAAGAAAACACTTAATCTGTTAAAAAGACTTGTGTGGTGGCCTTCTCTGAGCAGGGACGTGTGTGCGTATGTTAAATCCTGTTCAGTTTGTGCCCGCAGTAAAGTATTACGTACCAGTCCCCAAGGCACTCTGATGCCTCTACCTGTTCCACTAAAACCTTGGACACATATTTCCATGGATTTTATTGTAGATCTGCCCATCTCTCAGGGGAATACTGCTGTATGGGTCGTTGTGGACAGGTTTAGTAAGATGTGCCATTTCATACCAATGCCAGGATTACCGTCTGCTAAAGAATTAGCTCAACTTTTTATTTGCAACATTTTTAAGTTACATGGGATACCTGAAAATATTGTATCTGACAGGGGGGTCCAATTTGTGTCACGATTTTGGAAGGCTTTTTGTAATTGTTTAGGAATTTCATTATCATTCTCTTCAGGGTACCATCCAGAAACTAACGGTCAGACAGAAAGGACCAATCAGAATTTAGAGCAATTTTTGCGATGTTTTGTAGCCAACTGTCAAGAGACTTGGTCTGACTACTTGTTCTTTGCTGAATTTGCTATCAATAATGCTGAAAATGCCTAAACTAAGATGTCTCCCTTTCAAATTGTTACAGGATTGCATCCTAAATTTTGTTCTCTGTCTCCACCTTCCTCTGATCTTCCCGATCTTGACAGTTGGGTTGCTCACATGGAGTTGGTCTGGAAACAGGTTCAGGAGAACTTAAAGGTGGCAGGGCAGCGACAAAAGTCATTCGCTGACCGTCATCGGTCTTCCGAATCACAGGTTGTTCCTGGGGATTTGGTTTGGGTGTCTACTCGAAACATTCCTCTTAGACAACCGTCTACCGAATTGGGACCTAAATTTATTGGTCCTTATCCAATATATCAAAGAATCAATGACGTGACTTATAGAGTCAAGATGCCTAATTCCCTCAGGGGGGTAGATTCATTTCATGTGTCGCTTTTGAAATCTGCTGCTAATTGCGACCAATCAGTTACTCCTCCAGATCCTGTAATAATCAATGGTGAACCTGAATATGAGATAGAGAAAATCTTAGATTCACGTATTGTTAAAAAATCATTACAATTTCTTATTGACTGGAAAGGTTATGGGCCAGAAGAAAGATCATGGGTTCCCGCTAGACAGGTTCATGCTGATCAATTGATTAAAGAATTTTATGACAAATTTCCTCACAAACCTCGGTTAGAGTGTCCTGGGGCCACTCCTCAGGGGAGGGGTAATGTCATGGACTTACCTCAGGGATCCCGCGACGCTGCCGTCTCCGCTGGTAGTCATGCGGACTCTGGCACTTCCGGGTCCGCGCCATCCTCTCGCGCGCACAGCAACCCCAGCGTCTATGGCAACAGGGGTGTGCGCGCGCATCCAGGTAACGAGCGGGGACGGACGCATAGAGGCAAGCGCCCGTCCTATACGCTCAGAAGACGTATCCTGTAGTCAGCTGACACTGCCAGTCAGCTGACATGATAGAGGGCTGCTGTTGGTTGTGTCAGCTGGAGATACAGCTGACACTTAGGCAGGGAATATTGCTGCACATTGATTGGTTGCTGTGTGAGTGGCCGGCCACTGATTGGGTGAGTGAGTGTATTTAAATCTTACTTCCTCACTAGCACATTGCCCGTGATAGCTTTAGCTTATGCTTGCTGGGTGTGATTACTACTGTGGATTTTCTGTGTACCGACTTGCCTGGATATCAACTACTCTTTGACTGCCGCCTGAACTGACCCTTGCCTGGAAATAACTACTCTTTGATTGCCGCCTGAACTGACCCTTGCTTGGAATATAACTACTCTTTGAACGCCGCCTGTACCGACCTCTGCCTGGACTCTGACCCTGATACCGTTTGTTCCTTCTGTACCGCGATACTTCTGATCTACTGTGTATGACCTTTGATTGTGCTGGACTGTGTTACCTCTTATCCTGTTTGGCCTGGAGGGTTATTCACTCACCCTGCATTCAGCCCCAATACTTTGCACACTTAAGGCCTGGGTGTAACCGAAGTCGGGTAGGTGTTGTCTCCTCACCTCCTGTTCAAGCGGGGACGCGCCACATAGGGTGAAGCGTGTGGTGATAGATTGGGGCATTGGGGCTGATTCGTGAGTGGATATTCTGACAGGTCTTACAATCTCTTCTTCTCCTCATAAAACACTCTCCTTTTCTTTGTTTTGTATGTTAAAACAAATGCTTGGTTTATGTCTGCTGGATGCTGTGGTAGCCATTGAAGCAAACAATCTTTACATCAACAACCAGACAGGAAGTGATGGGAAACATAACACCATGAATTCAAAACCTGGAAGTTGGCCTCCCCTATGAGGGAATGTGTCAGATCTTTCCAGAAGTGACTAAACATTATCTCTGTCACTGTATCACTGTAACATATGCACCACCCAAATATCAGGCATTGATGAAGCTTACATTGTACTGTATGTTAGTATTTTATTGTCTTGTAATTATGTAATATTTGCTGTACAAACGTTGAGAAAGTTCCCTGTTTCCCCACTGGATTCATCAGAAGCTATTCTGCATTGTTTTCACAGCTTAGTATAGCTCAAATCAATCTGATACCGTCTTCCTCTCTTCTTCCTCCCCACCATGGTCCAGTTCTCAATACGTGTATAGTATACACCATGTTACATACTACACTTTGGTGCTAAGAATGTTAAAATATATATGTTTTTTTCTCAAAAAGGTTTTCATTGAAGCCAGCAAGTTAAAAGTTTAGACAATTGTGGCAACATAATCAATAGAAACTGTGTCTAATACAGCAAAGCTATTAATCATATAATCAAATCGTATAAAAATAAACAAAAAACAAAACGGTGAACATATTGAACATATTAACACCTAATTTCAGCCATAATAATTAGAGATGGCCAGAACGGTTCGCATGCAAACTTGTTCGCGCGAAAAACGCGGGTTCGCAGCAAAACGCAAACATTTAGCGAATTTGACCCGCCCCCTATACTACATCATTGGGCTAAACTTTGGCCCTCTACATCACAGTCAGCAGACACATGGCAGCCAATCAGGCTGCGTTCCCTCCTGGACCCACCCCCCCTTTATAAAAGGCAGCAGCGTCGGACATTTTCTCACTCTGCCTGCTGCTGCAATTAGTGAGAAAAGGGAGAGACATTGGAGAGATAGGGAAAACGTTACTTAGAAGGTCTATTAGCTTTCTCCTTGCTGATATTTGTTACTGGGAAGCACCACAAAAAGTTCTTTTGAGAGCTAATGTTCTTGTGATGTGGTTTTTTTTGTGTGGCCCATAGAGATGTGGCGAACGGTCCCCGAACTGTTCGCCGGCGAACATCTCTGAATCCCTGGGGGTTTTACTACTGCCGGGTCGCTCTGACCCGGAGTAGTACGCCTGCGCTGCCCGGCGGAGCGCGTCCTAGATCACGCTCCTGTTGCCGGGTACTTTCTGCGCATGTGCGTTACGTCATGAACGACGTCACGCTCATGTGCAGAGAGTGCCCGGCAATAGGAGCGCGATCTAGGACGCGCTCCTCCGGGCAGCGCAGGCGTACGACTCCGGGTCAGAGCGACCCGAAAGTAGTAAAACCCCCAGAGATGTTCACCGGGCGAACAGTTCGCCACATCTCTAGTGGCCCACTGACACTGCATATACAGCCCTGTCTGTCGCAGCTGGCCCTTGTTAATTGCTATACTGTGCCAGGCCCAGCACATTCAGTGCATACCTTTTCACTGCACCTGTGTGACTGCACATTGCATTATGCTACCAGCAGTCACTGCACACCTTTCACTGCATCTGTGTGACAGCACTCTGTTTTATATACCAGTCAGTGCATACCTTTTCACTGCACCTGTGTGACTGCACATTGCATTATACCACCAGCAGTCACTGCATACCTTTTACTCCATCTGTGTGACAGCACGCTGTTTTATATACCACTGTAACAGGTATAACAGAGGCGCCAACAGGGATAAAAATGATTAAAATCCATTTAAAAGGAGGGAAGCAGGTGGACTCACCTCCCTCGGGTAAGCAATGACCGGACAAAATGAGCCGTTATTATAATAACAGTAGCCTTTATTTAAACATCTCCAAGTGTGCAACGCGTTTAACGGGCTACTATCCTGCTTCATCAGGCAATCAAGTTTGGAGAACACTATGGAAGGTCAGAAGGTCAAGCGCCAGAGGCATAATAATGGCTAATTTTGTCCGGTCATTGCTTACCTGAGGGAGGTGAGTCCACCTGCTTCCCTCCTTTTAAACAGATTTAAAATCATTTTTATCCTTGTTGGCGCCTCTGTTATACCTGATACAGTGCTTATCAAGTCCACTCTTGGTGGAGGGGTCTATCCCCATGTTCCTTCTGTCTACAGAGAGCGACTTTTTATACCTGGGTGGTTCAGGTTATAATTCTCCCCACCTGCCTGTTCAGTGGTTGCCTGTGCAGCGACCCACACTTGTGAGTATAATACCATCTGTCTATGCACTATACTTCCATTTATTTGAATTACTACACCATATTGGGCTCTCGGTTTCATTTCTTTTTTTTCAAGCCACTGTTTTATATACCAGTCAGTGCAAAACTTTTCACTGCACCTGTGTGACTGGACATTGCATTATACCACCAGCAGTCACTGCATACCTTTCACTGCATCTGTGTGACAGCACGCTGTGTTATATACCAGCAGTCAGTGCATACCTTTTCACTGCACCTGTGTGACTGCACATCATATTATACCAGCAGTCAGTGTATTCCTTTCACTGCACCTGTGTGACTGCACTTTGTATTATACTAGTCAGTGCATACCTTTCACTTGAATGGATGGAAAACTTGCCCTCCATAACAGATTCTTGTTATAGGATTTCAAGTGTATTCGTCTCATCATTATAGAGCAGTCAGTGCATACCTTTCACTGCATCTGTGTGACTGCACATTGTATTATACCAGCAGTCAGTGTATACCTTTCACTGCATCTGTGTGACTGCACATTGTCTTATACCAGCAGTCAGTACCTTTCACTGCATCTGTGTGACTGCACATTGTATTATACCAGCAGTCAGTGTATACTTTTCACTGCATCTGTGTGGCTGCACATTGTATTAGTCAAGTCAGTGCATACCTTTCACTTTATCCCCCCCAATATGGACAAAACAACAGGCAGAGGCAGAGCCAGAGGCAGGCCACCCGGCAGGTCTTTTTGAGGTCGTGCTGGCGTGATTTTGTGCTGCCCGCGACAAAAGTACAGTGTTCAGAAGGCACATACCATCAACCCCCAAGATTGTTAGAACGTAGTTGACTTTTTAACACAGAACACCCCATCTTCCTCAGCTTCCGCCCGCAACCGTGACATATCATCCTCCTCCTGCTCTGATTCTGTCACCCCACTCAACACTCAGTTGGCAGCACTGGCTGAACTGCGGCTGCAACAACAAAACAAAAGGCATGTACATGTGTCAATTCCCCTTTGTGATCATTACCTTGCCGCCGTAAAGGGGCTTGTGTATCACAATGAAGAAATGATCGGCTATATGAGTGTGTTGGGGGCACACCTGACCCAAGATAATAAGGTCATTGCTTCATTGTGGACAGATCAAATTCAATCACCTGGACAATCACTGTTGTTCAGTCATTGAACTACCTCAGCCCGACCATATGGGCTTGAAAACCGCCAATGCCTGAACTCTTGCCATGGTGCGCACCAGTCCAGCTTGGCCATCACCACACAAACAGCTGTTTGCAGTGCATTACACAGTGAGCTTGGTCTGTCAGTGTGAAGCAGTACACTACTTACACTACCTGCTGATCCATGTATACACACGCAAGATGTTTTTAAGCACTTTATGCCTCCAATTTAGGAATGCAATGTGATTTCTGCCCTTTATGGACTATAAAGGGCAGAAATTTCCCTGATGTAGCTTCGGCATAACCGGTAGGAACCGAGCCACCCCAGCCCACTCATACTGCCATTAGGTAATTCCTGTGCCGCTGCTGCAGGCATGTTTATCTGATTTCCTTGTGGCCTCTTGCTTTGATTTCTCACTGTATTGGGGGACCTCTTAAATTTGATTACACGTGGTGTTCTCATCTACTTGTTTTTGCTATGCTGTTTCTTGGTTTTTCACTTTGCACGGTTGTTTTCTTTCTCTGGTTTTATCTCTAAATTAAATATGTATTTTCTATTACTTTCTCTCATGCACTTTATCTCGTTTGAGATTTATTTGATATTGCACTAAGCACCTTACTGTGATATAATACATCAATTGTTAGTTGGATCTTTGATTCTGCATTATATGAGCACTAGCACTTTATAACTGTGTTTACACTATCCCCTACAGTGTTGTATTCTTACAGCATGATGTTATGTTATTGATATGTTTATATGCATACTTCACCACTTTTCTTTGAATAGCGGTGCACTGGCCCAATGTCCAACCATCACTACAAATCATTTTTTTGGTTAACTTAGGGTTGGACATTCTGACTATGGGCCACTGCGCTGCTGTTTAAATAAACGGTTAACAGGACTTTTAAAATCTCTTGCGGGCATGGTGGCTTTTGTGTGTGTTTTTAAATGATTTTAATTTTCATCCATATTGGTAAATAAAGACATTTTCTATGAATAGATTGCAGTGTTGAATTATTAATTAATTTACTATATTTATAGTGTGAGGGACTACTTTTTCTTATCTAATATAGTCATATGGTGTTGGGTTGATGACCCTAGTTCCCTCCCATAACAACTCATGTTAATATTAGTCCTAACTTTCCTGGTTATCTAGACGGGAAGTGTCTGGGGCTCAAATTTAAACTTACTTCAGGGATTATAACCCTGCTCTGCATCAAATCCGTAATTTTCCCCGAGACTTTGGCATATGTCCCACTCCGCCATGCCCCCCCCCCCCAGGTGTTAGACCCCTTGAAATATCTTTTCCTTCACTTTTGTGGCCAGAAACAGTGTTTGTAGTTTTGAAAGTTCACCTGCCCAATTAAAGTCTATTGCGGTTTGCATGGATCGCGCGAACGCAAACTTTTGTGGAAATTCGCATTCGAGGTTCGCGAACTGAAAATCGGAGGTTCGAGCCATCTCTAATAATAATGTATAAAAATACCTGAAGACTTTAACGTACACTCCAGTAACATGTTTGACTGAAACCTGTGACCAACAGCCATATCATTTTTAACAAAAGCCAATAAAATAAGCTGTTAAGGTATCACTCCTCACAGAATGTTAAAATAATGTAATCCTATTTCGTGTGCAACAATTTAGCCACCTTATGCACAAAAGGAAAACACAATCATGAAACATATCAAGTGCACACATAAAAAACAATCTTTGACCATTTTGAGAACTCTTTTAATTAGGAAACATTGACTGAAAATATACAGTACAGATAATATGTTGATGCTCTTAAAGTTACAGTCAAGGATAAATGGAGTGTGGTCCTATCTTAATAGTGGAATGTATCCAAAAATTTACTTTTTGTCAAAATGAATAAAGTTACTGCCGGCAATTCTTTTTTGTTATTTTCTATAGCTAACTGCAGATAGAAGTCTATTGCTAGCTTTTTTATTATCACATCCTGGTGATTGCCTGAGGAAGATAACTTGATCATTGAATGCTAGCAATAGACTTCTATCAGCAGTTACTCATCAAAAGGAATTAAGGTGCCCATAGACCTAACGATTATGGGCAGATTCGACAAAGAGATACATTTATCTCTAATTGAATCTGATTAGAGATACATTTGTCTTTTTGTCGAGTGTGTGCATTTATACATTACCTGTCCTGTAGCAGCCTTTGCGAGGTGTCAGTAACTTCCGGAAAGCTCTCTGCACACGCTACTGGCGCAAGTGTTTGACGTTGGTGCACAGCGTCTGACATCAGGTGCTATACGTCAGTGGCATATACGGAGAGCCGCCCAGACGTTACGGACACTGCACGGAGGCTGCAACAGGACAGGTAACGTATGCATGCACACACAGGAGGCAAATTTATACATTGCGGTGGCAGCGCCTGGAGTTTCGTCGTCTCATCGATTGTTTCAGAAATTGCCGCTGTACTGCCACACGCTGCCCAACCAACTTCGGTCCGACATCTTGTGGGCTGCGGCATGCGCAATCGACCGCGCAAATTTTGTCAGTTGGGCATGCACTTGGCGGCACCGATTTTCATCCAATTCAATTATAATAATCAAATTGGATGGTCGAACAGCCACCAAGTCGTCTGATGTATGGCCACCTTTACCAAAAGCAACTTTTGTTAGTTTTACAAAATGAAAAATTCTAAATAAATTAAGGATTATAATAGTACTGATAAACAGAGAAACCTCAAACATGCAAAGTTAATTAACAGCTATTGTTAAGAATATTTTTTAACAAATTTGCTAGTCTGTATAAATTATCTAGAACTCCTTTATTAAAGATGAACAAACAAACTATGCTAATATAAGACATGAATGAATTCCGCATTTTAAAAACATTAGAGAAGGACATGCAAAACACTTATTATGTGCAACTGTAAGTAGCAAGAATTTAGAAGTACTACATTTAGCGGTGCATAACTTTCAAGCTGATTCAACCCTGCAATTTCCCATCAATTTAGGGTAGTTACAAATGTTTAGAGCTCAAGTAAACCAATGCAGAATAAATATTAAGACTGAGAGATAGCTGGATAAAAGAAACAAAAGTGTAATAGTCATGTAGACTATTAACTAATGCATTTCTTGCTGATTTAAGGAACAGTTAGCAGAGACAAGTAAATAAGGCATTCAGAATTTTAAATATACAGCACATGCACTAACTAATATCTACAACAATATATTCAATTTGTATTGATACGTTTTAAGCATTCATTTGCATGGCAATGCAAAATATGTAATAACAGCTTTTGAAGGATACATAGTCATTAGGGATGAGCTTGTTGAATTAGAACAGTTATGAGCACTGATTTTCACACTGAAATTTAGCAGTACTAATAAGAATGCTAATTTTGGAAATCACTTATTTCCAAGTAAAGTTTTGATATTTTACATTGAAGTCAATGGCGATGAACTCCGTGGTTAATTGCAAAGCACCTGTACAGGCTATCATCCACAAATTTGCTAGGTATATTAGGGAGGCCTAGGCAAGGGTGCTGTTAGTCTTTGGGTGGGTGAATAGTGGATGTGGTGTAACATTCTGGGGGTGTGGACTATGGGGAAGATGAGAGTCAGAGACATCACAAGCAGTTGTCCTCCAGGTCTACAGCGGGGAATGAGTTTTAATATATGTAAAGGGATGGGGATGTTAGGCTATGTCATCCTTTGGCACTAGGGGGAGTGGGTCTGTTTTGCCCAATGTAAGTGTCACAAAAAATGACATGAAACCCTTTAAAATAGGTTATGATTAAGTCATTTTCAAGAATTTTAGTATCCTCTTGTGTGAGGACAATGCATATTCAAGATATGATATTGACATGGAAGTAGTATGATGTACTTGAGAACATATAAAGTGTTAATATGTAAGAAAACTGCGTTTAACAATATTTTAAACTAACTTTAGTAGACTAGACATCAAATAGTGATTTTTTAAAATTAATCTTGATAGTAGTAAAAATGTTTCTGTACCGTGTTAGCCAAACAAATTATGTAGGTAGAAAAAAACAAAGTCTTGTAAAAGTAATACCTTTTAATGGCTAACTGATAAAGTTAAATAATGCAAGCTTTCTGGGATCTAGTCTAGTGTTGGGCGAACAGTGTTCGCCACTGTTCGGGTTCTGCAGAACATCACCCTGTTCGGGTGATGTTCGAGTTCGGCCGAACACCTGATGGTGTTCGGCCAAACTGTTCGGCCATATGGCCGAACTAAGAGCGCATGGCCGAACGTTACCCGAACGTTCGGCTAGCGCTGTGATTGGCCAAACGGGTCACGTGTAGTGTTGGGCGAACATCTAGATGTTCGGGTTCGGGCCGAACATGGCCGCGATGTTCGGGTGTTCGAGCCGAACTCCGAACATAATGGAAGTCGATGGGGACCCGAACTTTCATGCTTTGTAAAGCCTCCTTACATGCTACATACCCCAAATTTACAGGGTATGTGCACATTGGGAGTGGGTACAAGAGGGAAAAAAATTTAGCAAGAAGAGCTTATAGTTTTTGAGAAAATCGATTTTAAAGTTTCAAAGGGAAAACTGTCTTTTAAATGCGGGAAATGTCTGTTTTCTTTGCACAGGTAACATGCTTTTTGTCGGCATGCAGTCATAAATGTAATACATATAAGAGGTTCCAGGAAAAGGGACCGGTAACGCTAACCCAGCAGCAGCACACGTGATGGAACAGGAGGAGGGTGGCGCAGGAGGAGAAGGCCAAGCTTTGAGACACAACAACCCAGGCCTTGCATGAGGACAAGAAGCGTGCGGATAGCAATTTGCATTTTGTCGCCATGCAGTCATAAATGTAATACAGATGAGAGGTTCAATAAACAGGGACCGGAAACGCTAACCCATCACAGATGTTCATTGTTCATGTTACTTGGTTGGGGTCCGGGAGTGTTGCGTAGTCGTTTCCAATCCAGGATTGATTCATTTTAATTTGAGTCAGACGGTCTGCATTTTCTGTGGAGAGGCGGATACGCCGATCTGTGACGATGCCTCCGGCAGCACTGAAACAGCGTTCCGACATAACGCTGGCTGCCGGGCAAGCCAGCACCTCTATTGCGTACATTGCCAGTTTGTGCCAGGTGTCTAGCTTCGATACCCAATAGTTGAAGGGTGCAGATGGATTGTTCAACACAGCTATGCCATCTGACATGTAGTCCTTGACCATCTTCTCCAGGCGATCGGTGTTGGAGGTGGATCTGCACGCTTGCTGTTCTGTGTGCTGCTGCATGGGTGTCAGAAAATTTTCCCACTCCAAGGACACTGCCGATACCATTCCCTTTTGGGCACTAGCTGAGGCTTGTGTTGTTTGCTGCCCTCCTGGTCGTCCTGGGTTTGTGGAAGTCAGTCTGTCGGCGTACAACTGGCTAGAGGAGGGGGAGGATGTCAATCTCCTCTCTAAAGTCTCCACAAGGGCCTGCTAGTATTCTTCCATTTTGACCTGTCTTACTCTTTCTTCAAGCAGTTTTGGAACATTGTGTTTGTACCGTGGATCCAGAAGGGTATAAACCCAGTAATTGGTGTTGTCCAGAATGCGCACAATGCGTGGGTCGCGTTCAATGCAGTCCTAGGCCGAAGAGGTCATAGCCTAGGGTCACAAAAACCTGTTTATTTGGGCAATTTCAATGGTAGTGATGCTGACGTACATAAATCTCAGCCATGGCCGTTAGCAACGTCTGAATTTCATGAAATGTCTCATGCAGGTAGAAGACATATTGTTAGACTTGGATTCCAAAGATGGGGTCCCTACATCTCTGCAAACCAGAGTTACAGGGGTCCAAAATTGGTAAAATCCCCCATAGGCTTTCATTGCCTCCCTATTTCACTTTCCAAAATCTCACATCTTTTCAAAGGGCAATTGCTCAGCAGTGGCAAATTTTCTAGTATTGTAGGGACTCTTAGGGGGAACATGACTGGTGAGTTTCGGGCCCCTAGGCCGAAGAGGTCATAGCCTAGGGTCACAAAAACCTGTTTATTTGGGCTATTTCAATGGTAGTGATGGTGACGTACATAAATCTCAGCCATGGCCGTTAGCAACGTCTGAATTTCACGAAATGTCTCATGCAGGTAGAAGACATATTGTTAGACTTGGATTCCAAAGATGGGGTCCCTACATCTCTGCAAACCAGAGTTACAGGGGTCCAAAATTGGTAAAATCCCCCATAGGCTTTCATTGCCTCCCTATTTCACTTTCCAAAATCTCACATCTTTTCAAAGGGCAATTGCTCAGCAGTGGCAAATTTTCTAGCATTGTAGGGACCCTTAGGGGGAACATGACTGGTGAGTTTCGGGCCCCTAGGTCGAAGAGGTCATAGCCTAGGGTCACAAAAACCTGTTTATTTGGGCTATTTCAATGGTAGTGATGGTGACATACATAAATCTCAGCCATGGCCGTTAGCAACGTCTGAATTTCACGAAATGTCTCATGCAGGTAGAAGACATATTGTTAGACTTGGATTCCAAAGATGGGGTCCCTACATCTCTGCAAACCAGAGTTACAGGGGTCCAAAATTGGTAAAATCCCCCATAGGCTTTCATTGGGCCTACTATTTACCGTTCCAAAATCTCACACCATTTCAAAGGGCATTGGCTCAGCAGTGGCAAAACTCACCAGTCATGATCCCCCTAAGAGTCCCTACAATGCTAGAAAATTTGCCACTGCTGAGCAATTGCCCTTTGAAAAGATGTGAGATTTTGGAAAGTGAAATAGGGAGGCAATGAAAGCCTATGGGGGATTTTACCAATTTTGGACCCCTGTAACTCTGGTTTGCAGAGATGTAGGGACCCCATCTTTGGAATCCAAGTCTAACAATATGTCTTCTACCTGCATGAGACATTTCGTGAAATTCAGACGTTGCTAACGGCCATGGCTGAGATTTATGTACGTCACCATCACTACCATTGAAATAGCCCAAATAAACAGGTTTTTGTGACCCTAGGCTATGACCTCTTCGGCCTAGGGGCCCGAAACTCACCAGTCATGTTCCCCCTAAGAGTCCCTACAATACTAGAAAATTTGCCACTGCTGAGCAATTGCCCTTTGAAAAGATGTGAGATTTTGGAAAGTGAAATAGGGAGGCAATGAAAGCCTATGGGGGATTTTACCAATTTTGGACCCCTGTAACTCTGGTTTGCAGAGATGTAGGGACCCCATCTTTGGAATCCAAGTCTAACAATATGTCTTCTACCTGCATGAGACATTTCGTGAAATTCAGACGTTGCTAACGGCCATGGCTGAGATTTATGTATGTCACCATCACTACCATTGAAATAGCCCAAATAAACAGGTTTTTGTGACCCTAGGCTATGACCTCTTCGACCTAGGGGCCCGAAACTCACCAGTCATGTTCCCCCTAAGGGTCCCTACAATGCTAGAAAATTTGCCACTGCTGAGCAATTGCCCTTTGAAAAGATGTGAGATTTTGGAAAGTGAAATAGGGAGGCAATGAAAGCCTATGGGGGATTTTACCAATTTTGGACCCCTGTAACTCTGGTTTGCAGAGATGTAGGGACCCCATCTTTGGAATCCAAGTCTAACAATATGTCTTCTACCTGCATGAGACATTTCGTGAAATTCAGACGTTGCTAACGGCCATGGCTGAGATTTATGTACGTCAGACTCGCCACCATTGAAATTGCCCAAATAAACAGGTTTTTGTGACCCTAGGCTATGACCTCTTCGGCCTAGGACTGCATTGAACGCGACCCACGCATTGTGCGCATTCTAGACAACACCAATTACTGGGTTTATACCCTTCTGGATCCACGGTACAAACACAATGTTCCAAAACTGCTTGAAGAAAGAGTCAGACGGGTCAAAATGGAAGAATACCAGCAGGCCCTTGTGGAGACTTTAGAGAGGAGATTGACATCCTCCCCCTCCTCTAGCCAGTTGTACGCCGACAGACTGACTTCCGCAAACTCAGGACGACCAGGAGGGCAGCAAACAGCACAAGCCGCAGCTAGTGCCCAAAAGGGAATGGTATCGGCAGTGTCCTTGGAGTGGGAACATTTTCTGACACCCATGCAGCAGCACACAGAACAGCAAGCGTGCAGATCCACCTCCAACACCGATCGCCTGGAGAAGATGGTCAAGGACTACATGTCAGATGGCATAGCTGTGTTGAACAATCCATCTGCACCCTTCAACTATTGGGTATAGAAGCTAGACACCTGGCACAAACTGGCAATGTACGCAATAGAGGTGCTGGCTTGCCCGGCAGCCAGCGTTATGTCGGAACGCTGTTTCAGTGCTGCCGGAGGCATCATCACAGATCGGCGTATCCGCCTCTCCACAGAAAATGCAGACCGTCTGACTCAAATTAAAATGAATCAATCCTGAATTGGAAACGACTACGCAACACTCCCGGACCCCAACCAAGTAACATGAACAATGAACATCTGTGATGGGTTAGCGTTTCCGGTCCCTGTTTATTGAACCTCTCATCTGTATTACATTTATGACTGCATGGCGACAAAATGCAAATTGCTATCCGCACGCTTCTTGTCCTCATGCAAGGCCTGGGTTGTTGTGTCTCAAAGTGTGGCCTTCTCCTCCTGCGCCACCCTCCTCCTGTTCCATCACGTGTGCTGCTGCTGGGTTAGCGTTACCAGTCCCTTTTCCTGGAACCTCTTATATGTATTACATTTATGACTGCATGCCGACAGAAAGCATGTTACCTGTGCAAAGAAAACAGACATTTCCCGCATTTAAAAGACAGTTTTCCCTTTGAAACTTTAAAATCGATTTTCTTAAAAACTATAAGCTCTTTTTGCTAAATTTTTTTTCCTCTTGTACCCACTCTCAATGTGCACATACCCTGTAAATTTGGGGTATGTAGCATGTAAGGAGGCTTTACAAAGCGCGAAAGTTCGGGTCCCCATTGACTTCCATTATGTTCGGAGTTCGGCTCGAACACCCGAACATCGCGGCCATGTTCGGCCTGTTCGGCCCGAACCCGAACATCTAGATGTTCGCCCAACACTAATCTAGTCCCCTTCTTCAGGCCTATTTCCAGATGTAAGCTGAAGTAAAACACTGATGCAGGTAAATAGTAAACACGAAGATGACAGTTGTGCTGGTTACTGTTTAGCAGTTAGATTTCAGGTGATCGGCAGGCTGGAGCCAGTGAGCACACATGAAATCTAGCAGGTTTCTGAAGATCATGAAGCCAAGTCAACCATGTTACTTAAGGAGTCATGAATCCCATTTCCGAATTTAAACCCTCTGTTAATGTCTTAAACATCTTCATACATTTGTACTTAGAAATCTTTCTTGCTTGTTCATTTTTGAAGTTGCCCTTAAGAATAAGTACATTGAGATCTTGCATGCTGTGTCCTGGTTCACAAAAGTGTTGGCCAACCGGTGTGTCCATTTTACCCTCATTAACTTTAAAGCGGTGATGGTTCATTCTTGTGCGCAACCAACTGACCGGCGTATTTACCTCAAGTGCAATAGTTTCCACCTGGAACACACCAAAAAATCTATTGTTTACAGCCAGGCTCTGAGGTATAACTGCATATGTTCTAATTCAGAGGACAGAGACAGAAAACTTATGTTGCTACGTAATATATTCATAGATCAGAGATATCATCCACAATTTGTCGATCAAATATACAGAGCAACTTTAAAATCTAAAGAGGAACTATTGAAGTACTCCCCAAAGACTAAAAACAACAATCTTAAAACTAATAATGTCCACACAGAGGAAATGGAGTACTTCCTCCATATTCAACTGTTCATTTGGCAAGCACCACCATCAGAAGGCTAACACACTCACATCATACAAACACAGTAACTACACATTTTAGAATCCATAGTATTTTTAAAAATGGTAAGACTTCCTTGGATTTTGAGAACCAGTTCTTACATTTTATAAGTAGCAGCTAATTTGTAAGTGTACATTTTATACGTAGTGGATAACTTGTTAAGTGAGTCCCTACATTATGCAAAAAGAAGACTGCAATTACTGGACCAAAACATAAGATTTCCTGCTAATTTAAGCTATAGTGGTAACTCAGTTACTAACTATCCTAGCCAGGCCTTGGATACCTCTGTTTTCTGTAATTTCTGTGCAAAGTATGTCCTGTTCAGGTGCCACTTAGAGACCCGTACCCACTTCACGACTTTATCGATGATTTTTCCAACAGATGGTTGTTTTGAGCAAGGAGAGGTTGTTTTCAAAATCTTGCTTTGTGGTACATTCAAACAATCATGCAAACATCATCTAGCAATGTGCTGCAATAACGACGATCACATTGGATCTTTAAGATCCCTGACGACTCTGTGTAAAGTACTTCGAATGCTTGACTTCCCATTCGCGCCTGTCGTGTATAATTGTGTGATGTCACGCATACCCACCATCAGGAAGATGGATAGAGGGACATTCATCATCAAGGGATCCATCTTCCTGCATTGCTATGGTAAGTATTCAACGTAATAGTTTATAAGACTTTATCTTACCTTACTCTACTAATATCAACTATCAGACATGTTTTATGATTTCTTTCTCATATTTAATTTGTTTATGTAGCTATTGAGCTGATGATTGAATTTTACTTTATTGTTCTTGCTTTTTACTTAAAACAGTTGCCTTAAAGGATGGTAAAATATTTTCTACTTATTTTCCAGGCAGGGTCTAGTTTCTAATTCTGTATAATGCTGTTGCTGTTTGCAAACCTGTGATTTCTGTGGGACAGATTCTTTTATCACCGCAAAATATAATTTTCCAAACATGCATAATACATATCAGTACTGTACATTATTGCACTTAATATTGAGCTGAGTAATTAATTCACATGCATGCACACTAAAATACGTTAGCATTTCTTAAAGAAAAGTATAATTTTCCAGATCTTTGTAATACATTATTTTGTGCATTATTGCACTTAATGCTCTTTAGTTCACCACCCCAGACGATCATGCGTGGGCCGGCCTGCTCCTGTGCCACCGCCCGTTATCCAAAGAGATCAATGAATGGGAACATTGATCGAAGTCCCTGTTAGAAAGACCGACAGCTTCTATGAGAAGCCACAATCTTTCTAAGTTCTACGTCACCTCTGCACTTCCTGTAAGCGTACTTGTTACGCTTTCAGGACCAAAAAAAACAAACTGTGGCCATCTTGTGTGGCCAAATAGTAAAACTACATCTACATGCTTATTTTTAAATAAATATACATACATTTTCATTAAAATGTACTGTTTACCTCCCACACTGTCCCAAAAATACCCAAATAAAATTTTTAATTAAGAAGAAAAATTACAATAAAAAAATAAATAAATAGTTACCTAAGGGTCTGAACTTTTTTAATATGCATGTCAAGAGTAGAGATGTTAGCGAACCGTTTGCTAGCAAATCTCTATGGGGAAATACTACTTCCGGGTTGCTATGACCCAGAGTAGTACGGCTGCGCTGGGCCAGCGTTGCACGTCTTTGATCGCGCATCTGTTGCCGGAAACTCTCTGCGCATGAGCATAATGTCACTCATGACATCACGCACATGTGCAGAAAGTGCCTGGCAACAGGCGCGCGATCAAGGACGCGCACCGCCGGCCCAGCACAGCCGTACTACTCCGGGTCATAGAGACACGGAAGTAGTACAAGGTGAGGGGTTTACCAGTGAACGGTTCCTGAACCGTTCGTTGACATCTCTAGACAAGAGGGTATATTACTATTATTTTTTTTATTATAAGCTTGTAAATAGCGATGGACGCAAAGCATCATTATTTCCAAATAAAATATTGACGCTATACATTGTGATAGTGACATAATTTAAATGGTGTAATAACTGGGACAAATGGGCAAATAAAATATGTGGGTTTTAGCATATATTTAGCATGTAATAGCATGTAATAGCATGTATTATTTTAAAGCTATAATGGGCGAAAACTGAGAAATAATGAATTATTTCCATTTTTTTCCCTCAATATAACTGTTAAAATGTATTTAGAAAAAAAATGTTTTTAGCAAAATGTAAAACCCAAAGAAATCCTAATTGGTGGCGGAAAAAACAAGATATAGATCAATTCATTGTGATAAGTAGTGATAAAGTTATTGGCGAATGAATGGGAGGTGGAAATTGCTCGGTTGCATAAGGTGAAACATGACTGAAGGCTGAAGTGGTTAAAGACATATGCACACGTATGTTCAGATCAATATTTATTTTCATGGTGCCAGGTTCAGCCCCCTAATGTCCAGTGTCAAGGTACTCTGCATTTTTTTTGCACATTTTTGTGAAATCGCAGCCTGGGTGATTGCAGTCATGTGTCGAGCAATAGGATCAATTTCCATGATAATTCAGCTGAGTAAACATTCATCTTCTAAATTAAATAAAGTATATCTACCTACCTATCTATCTATCTATCTATATACATATACATACATACATACGGACGGGCGGATGGACAGACGGACGGACGGACGGACGGACAGACAGACAGACAGACAGACAGACAGACAGACAGACAGACAGATAGATAGCTAGATATAGCTGCCATTGCAATTGCATTATATACAATATTTCTGTGCAGCAGTTATGATTCCGTGAGTTGTATCTTAGATCAATGTTTCTGCTAACTTGGAATATTGTACTTGTTGCAGCGTATGACATGTACACAATAAATTTCAAACCTAAGGCCAAAATAACTCCAAAATCTCAACAAAAGATCAAACTCCAATAAGGTTGCAAGCTAAGTTATAAAAATAATAAAACACTTGTCTCTCATTTCTGACCCTTGTTTTTAAGAATGACTGCAAATTACATCTGCTTTCCCATTATTTCTACTGCAATTATTGTAGAAATAAACTAAACCATTGTAACATTTAAAGAAAAAAAGCACTTTTCATAACATCAAAAGGAAGAATGATATTGTTGATAGTGACACCATTAAAATACTATAACCCGGCTATTATGTTGATTTTTTTTCCTTTAGCAGTGAACAGGCTGTAAACAAAACAATATCAGCCATCGTTACAGGTTCGTTTGAGTCAGAACAAGCAGTGTAACAAACATAATACATTGAAAAGTAAGAATAAATAAGTTTAATGCAAGGTATACATTTAACTCATAGGAATACTATTTAACCTAAATATTAAATACAAGATGAAATTAGAGGCACCTAACAAGGATACAATATGACTAAAAGCAAATAAAAACAGAAAAAATAGAACAAATGAAAAATAAAAATAGGAAGATAAGTGTGGGCTAACCTTCCCAAAGATTCACAAAATATGATTTCAGACTATTTATTCAAAATATTGCACATAAAAAACATTGCATTTCATGGCCTTACTCAGGTCAAGATAAGTGCTGAAACAGTGGTTATCAGTGAGCTTTGAATGCCTATCTGTCTATCAAAGCTCACAGATTACTTCTATGTCAGCACTTATCTCGATTTGAGGACGCGGCTATAGGCCATGAATCACATTGTCATTTATGTGCCATATTTTGTATAAAGAGGAAATGCATTTGGTGAATCTATGGGAAGCTAAGCCCACACTTATCCTCCTATTTGTATTTTTAGTTTGTTTTTTTATCTTTGTTGGATGCTTCCAGTTGCTTCTTGTATTCATAGTTTCACCTTTGGTGGGGTTGAATTTAATGTTGCACACATAAGGTTCTTTTTTTTGGAGCTGAGACCAAATTTTTACATGCGGAGTAACCACTTCAGGACCATAGTCTTACACCCCCCTAGTAACCAGGGTATTTTTTACATTTCAGGTCACTGCAGCTTTAAGGGCTCGCTGCAGGGCCATACAACTCAGAATCATTGCACAAGCGCTTTTAAGGTGATTTTTAAAATGGCCGACGCTCAAAAAAAAACCTCAAAGATGTGAACAAGCCCTAAGTAAAGGAGGTTGGTAAATCTTTAAAAGCCACTTAATAGTACATGATTTTTAACTCAATTAGCTGAATCTGAATAGGTTTCTAGAATCTGAACCAAGGCCAGTGCAAAGTATAGAAAGAAGAGGTGTAAAAATGACTGCAATGGCGTCCACATCTTGACTGACATCTGTAGCATTAAAGTATTTTGCGAAGACAGTTCTATCATATAGCTTTTACATACCCCCTAACATGCCTTACTCTTAGGGAGGCCATACATGGTACAGTTTTTCATTTTTTTTCGATTAGATAATTTAGTTTGATTATTCAGTTAGATCGAATATAAAGATTTTTCCAGCATGTCAGATCTAATTTTTCTCAAAAAAATAGGATAATCGTTCAAATTTCTTGATCGAAAAAAAAAATATTTTCAACTTTCATTCGATTCGATCATTTAGATTGAATAAACGGGATAATCAAATATTTGTATTTGTATTGTACCATGTATGGCTACCATAATACATACACAATAATCTAAACATTTTAGATCATTCGCAGTCACTTGACTTTTATTCAAATCTTTCACATAAGTTTGACTATCACCGTATAATTTAAAATCATGTAGACTATGGAAAGTTCAGGAGCAAAATATTGTTTACCTGATAAATTGGGTCATGTTGGAAAGTCTTCCGTTAGGGCAACAGTCTTCTCTGTTTTCACTATTCAAGCTTCTGTAATGTAAGCATCCAGTATTTATTACCTTGTTTCACTTTTTGATGTACAGGATACCATGCATTATTTTGTAACTTTACTATGCTTCTGAAGAGGCATGTTAGTCACAGATTAATCATTAGCTGTATGTCTGTATATCTCAGAGCAAAATAAATTATATTTACTCTGTAGTCTGTAACTGTACAGAATAAACTGACTGCACTTTAAACTAACTTTTTGGAGTACATTAGTGTAATTGAAGATAAAAAACAAAAGTAAAGTTTTCATACCATGCTTATTGGGAAGTGCAAATAAGAAACTAATTTTGGGTAAGTACCCTTTTGTTTGGGTGCAAGCTTTTAACTGAATGTTCCATTGACTAGGTATTGAAGGCAGCAGTCCAGCATGAGTACAGGGTTGACATGGTTGTGCAAAGATGACAAAACACACATATGATGTATGCAATCTCTTGTATCATCCTCAGCAGCAGCTGCATCATCATCATTATCATCTGCATCCGCAGAATCATCATCATCAACATCACTGTGTAATGTTGAATATCACATAATCTCTTAAATACTTATTTGTGCAGGGAAAACTCTTTGTATGAAAATGGATAACTTTTAACTTACAAAACACACATTTAATAAAGAGTCAATAAAGATCTTTTGTGTGGACCAAAATATCAGAGATGTTGGCTTTCAGGTGATCTTGAGTTTACTGCAATCAACTTTTTTTAAAAAAATGTGTATTAAGTAATTAAATGACTGCTTTCCAGCACCACTTGCCACTTGTGGTTGTATTTCATTGGAATAGTAAACTGAAATGGTGACAGAAGCTTCTGATTTAGCATGAAATAATTTCTCTTGTCAATGTAAAGTATTTGCTTGCCCTTACTGTCTATCTTCCAGTCTCACTTTGTAGCTAGTCTTCATATCTTATGACACTGTCAATAGGGGGCCTGGTGCCAAAAGACCTTAATAAATTGTAATATTATCAGCATATTTTTGCAAATGATGTATTCCAAAAAAAAGAGACAAAAAAAATCTGCACTTACTTGGCTTGATAAATTGTGCTGTATAAAATATAGTTTAAAGGAGCAAAACTTTCATGGCAGCATAAATCAAGGCTT
Organism: Hyperolius riggenbachi; assembly: GCF_040937935.1. Classification (NCBI taxonomy): domain Eukaryota; kingdom Metazoa; phylum Chordata; class Amphibia; order Anura; family Hyperoliidae; genus Hyperolius; species Hyperolius riggenbachi. Next base: position 243,916,042 of record NC_090647.1, on the reverse strand, counting down.
AGTTTCAAAACTCTTCTTGTGATACTAAAACAATTGCCGATCACAACAAAGAAAAGCATTGGAATCTATCCAGTATAACTATCTTAGAGTAATGCTATTTTTGCCTAGTTTGCATTGCTACTAGAATCTAGTACTGCAGCCAATTATCTGGTCAGTACTGACAGCAAGCTTGGATGATTTGCCAATTACCGTGAGAATGTGGATTAAATACTGGTATGAAATTTGCTTGTATATTTGGATATCTGAACCTGACTTTAGGCAACATTTGATGAGAACAACCCTGCTGCAATCCAACATTGCACATTGTTTAAACACAAAAATAATTTTCTCAACTTTTTACATTGTTTTGCCATGTTTCCACTATTGACCCTGACATACATAGGCCATTTGTTGACATTAGTATATATGGGGGTTTTACAATTAGCCAAAATCTATTTTGATATGACACTGCACTGGTTTAAAATGTGTTTTCCCCACTAAACATGAATAAATAAATTATAAAACATCTTTTTTACATATCACATGGGTTACCCTTTATATACAGTACTTACCAAGTTTTGTGTCAGTATTATGTATGGGGGCTTTTCGTGATCATCAGTGAATTTCGGCCCCTTATAGTTCAATGCAAATTTGCAAAATGGCAAAGATTTCACAGAAAAAATGTAATTCCACAAATGTTTGCAAATTTGGTTTGGGCAATTTCACTCATCCTTAATCCTCAATCTTTTTTAATTGATATGACATTTGTGTACAACTAATGAAGATTTTTGCATAGTTTCTAGAAGAATTCTCCAGAGATTGAATAAAAATATACAATTAAAACTTTCTCTGCCATGTGTTTCTTGTTAGCATTAAAGGAAATTTCAAAGAGAAGTAATGTGGCCCGTTACTTACCTGGGGCTTCTTTCATCCCCTTGAAGTCCTCCTGGTCCTTCACTGTTATTTTGTGCTGCTCTATTCCTCCACTATCCTCCAAATGTATGGCTCCATGCCACTTGCCTCTTTTATCATGCTCCCGTGGCCGTGCACTTGCACTTGCATGGTAAGTAAAAATTGCTACTGTACATGTCCCCAACAATTGCACATTTTCCACATACACAGAATGCTCCAGTCCACAGGAATGTGGTCAAGGAGGCATGCCCCCTGTGCAGGGCAGTGACTTGCTAAGTCGTTCTGCTTTTGGAGTCAGAGTTGAGCTGGGCTGATGAAGTGATGAGGTCACTCACAATGTTACTGCAGTTGGATTTATAATTACTTTTAGTTTTCACTTAACACTCCCTTTAAGTAAAGTTTAATGTCCTCAGTAAAGAACTAGTGCTATATTAATACAGGAACTCAATAAGTCAAATGTATTTGAATACAAATGCTTTTCAGAAGTTTGATCAGTTGTAAGGATCCGCACCGTCTTTAAAAGCAAGTATTTATTAAAGCTCTTTAAAATATCATGAGTATAATCAAAGTGAACTCCGGATCACCATTGACGCATAGCGTTTCGGATATGCTCCTTCCTCAGAATGGTTCCAGTACACAATGTCATAATCACACATGCAATGTTCATTAAATACACAGACAGAGGACCTGATGGAAAACTGCAACACGCCCACCCTATCTGCATATATGCATATTCATGTCAGCAGGAGCCAATGAGAAACATATATCAAAATGTAAACACTGCAGAGATCCATGTGTATCCGACAATCAAACAAATACCTGCATCCGGCTGATCGCATAGCAGGAGTGTCCTCAGAGGCTCTCCACACTGAAGGCACTCTCTCACACATAAAAGATATGTCCCTCACATCCCACGTGCATTAGATCATTGTGCCTCCATGTCCAGTCAGCGGTGTCGGCTGATCCCAAGCTCTGCCGACTAGTAACCGCCTCCCCTCCATACTAGTTCACTCCCTCTGCCTCGCAGCCTCTCAGCAAGTTGCCCCGTGGATAACAGCCTATCAGAAGAGCGCCGACAACGTCCGCTCGTCTGTCTGTCCATCGACTACCCAATCAGCGTGGCTTTCGACTTCCGCATCAATTTCCGTATCTACGGAGGAAAACTCCGCGTCAAAACGGAATTCCGCATTCATATCAGGAATTCCGCATTCGTATCACACGCGGTAATACCTACTGCGTCCGCACTAAAAACTTCATCTGACGCCAATCAAAGGTCAGTCTGCAACGTCCAAAAGACACACCGGCAACTGCCCTATCAAGCCTATTAGTAGGCATATCTAAAATATTAAAACAAGCCGCTTGATTGCAAAAGTTATATTACTCACGTTACCACATTGGGGTTTAGTTCAATTGTCCCACACACATGATCTCCGCAGTTATAGCTCCACCTGCTGAATGAATAAAATGTAAACATACATAAATAAATATAAACATACAAAAACAAAGTTTTCATGACAGTCATATACTCATAATAAAATGTTAACATCATATTCCCTATTTAATCCTTTAGGTTCTAAAGTCTCCAGTTTTTTTATCCAATAATTTTCACGTTTAAGCAGCTGTTTATGTCTATCCCCTCCTCTCCTCTGTACAGGGACTCCTTCCAAAACCTGAACCCTAAGCTGTGACAAACTGTGTTGATGTTTAACAAAATGCTCAGATACCGATAATTCCATATTTTTTGTCCTAATACTCGATTTATGGGATGCTATCCTATCTCGCAAAGCTTGAGTGGTCTTACCAATGTATCCCATCCCACAAGGGCACTTCAACATATAAATTACGTATCTGGAATCACAGGTATATAAACCCTGTATTTTAAACTTTGTGCCCCTGCTGGGATGAGTAAAGGTGTCACCCCTGCAGATAAAACTGCAGAGGTGACAACCTAAACACGGGAAAGTTCCATTTCTTACTGATTTCTGTCTCTTTTCTGGACCTAAATCTCCCCTTACCAATATATCACGTAATGAAGGTGCGCGTTTATAGGACATGAGAGGGTAGTTGTAAAATTCATGTACATATGGCAATCCCTCTTTCAACATGGGCCAAAATCTATTAATGATTTTAGCTATTTCATCTGATAGAACGTTATAAGTAGTCACACAAGTCACCCTATCACTATAACCTACACCAGCACTTCCATATTTGGTAAACCCAGTTCTCCATCTATTGCCAGTTCGCATCTCAGTATTACCTTCCAAACACATAATTGGGTAGCCTCTAGCTAAGAATTTGTATTTCATCTCATCTAAACGAGATGCTCTGGTAACAGGATCACTCACAATCCTTTCTATCCTTTTAAATTGTCCCTTAGGGATATTATGTTTTACATGGGGCACATGAAAACTAGCAAAGTGGAGAACTGAGTTCCTATCCGTTGGCTTTGTATAGAGATCCGTAATTAAGCAATCTCCCTGTCTGATTACCCAAGTATCCAGAAAGCTCACCCTATCATAACTACACTCGATGGTTAACTTAATTGCTGGACAACTCGCATGCAGCTGGTCCCTGAAGGCCTCAAGGCTCGAACGTGGCCCCGCCCACAAACAAAAAACATCATCAATATAACGTCGCCATAACAAAGCATGTTTGGAAAAAAGAAAATTTGAATAAACAAAAGCATCTTCATATAAACCCATAAATAAATTAGCATAACACGGGGCCACGTTCGAGCCCATCGCCGTACCCCTCTGCTGCACATAGAATGAATCTCCAAACAGGAAGTAATTGTTCTTAAGTAATAATTCCAATAATGTCACCAAAAAAGATCTCTGTTCCCTATCAAAATCTGTACTGATTAGTAGGTAGTGTTCAATAGCCTCCAATCCTGCTTCATGGGGTATAGAGGTGTATAAACTATTCACGTCCATAGTTACTAACAAAACTTCCTCATCAAGGCCTTTCATATTGGAGATGGATTCCAAAAATTGTTGTGTGTCCCGTAGGTAAGAGTCCAAGGTAAGTACTATAGGATTTAGAATTCTGTCCAAAAAGATGGCTATATTAGAAAAAATCGAGTCCACCCCAGACACTATTGGACGTCCTGGGGGATCCTGGAGTCTCTTATGAATTTTAGGTAGAGTATATATAACTGGAATCCTGGGATGTTCTTTTATCAGAAATCTCTTTAGTTCCCCATCAATCAGCGACTTTTCTTCAGCCTGATCAAGTAGATGGCCAATCTTGTTTTTAATATCAATGGTAGGATCAGAGGTTACTTTCAAATAAACTTCTTCATCATTAAGCTGGGAAAGGAGTTCCTTCTTATATGACGTGGTATTTTGTATGACAACAGCTCCACCTTTATCGGCCATACGGATGGTTATTGCTGAATTCATCTTTAACTGCCTGATTGCTACTCTTTCTTCCTTAGTTACATTGCTAGTAATATGTGTTAACTTTTTAGCCTCAAAGTCTGTCTGTAACTTGTCTATACTAGTTTTTACCTGACCAATAAATCTATCTATTACTGCATGACTGCTGGGTTGGAATGTACTTTTATTCCTCAAACCCCATTGTTTCAAATTGATATGTTCAGTACATTCGTTACCTGACGTTGTAAAGGCCGGACCTATAGCAAAATAATTTTTTAGCTTAATAGTTCTAAAAAATCGTTGTAACTCAATATCTAACTGAAAAAAATCTGGAAAATAAGTTGGGCAAAAAGATAGTCCATAGTTTAACACTCGATGTTCAATTTCCGTGAGTCTATGGTCAGAGATGTTCACGACCAGATCCACTGGGATCACTTTCGATTCCTCAATGCCATCGAGGAGCCTCCTCGCAACTTCCCTTTGTTTCTGTTTTTTGTACCTCTTTCCTCCCCTCCGCTTATACTGTCGGAGTTGTTCGATTGGTCGTCCGTTGATTGTAAAAAATCAGATGATGTATGATCTGTAGGATCACCTGGAGCCCGAGGTTTTGGATGTTTATTAAATCTCTTTGGATTGTTGGGTTTATTCCGTCTATATGTGACATTAGCCCCGCCTCTCTGCCACCGGTAGACATACCCTGTCTGGTAGTCTTGTTCATCACGGTGGAATTTATTACGTTTCATATCTTCCAATCCAACCTCATACTCCTTGATCTTCATCTCCAGATCCTGGTTAAATTTCTCAAATTCCGCTGTTTCAAGCATCTCTGCCAGACTGGTTTTCAGATTAGTAATCTGTTCGTTCAACAAGGGAAGCTCTCTCATAATCCTCTGTACTGTTACAAGGATAGCATCAAAAGATGCCTTATTCCAAATCTGCTCCCAGGTTTTACAATATTCGTTACATTTCGGAAACAGTATTGGAGATACTTGAGCCCGCATATTCCTTGGGATTTTGCCCTCTCTATAATATTCCACCAAGGCCTTTGCATGCGTATCCAAATCCACATATCGTTTTCTCAGAAACTCCAGATCCCTCTTCGCAATTTTCGGGTCAGGTTTCTTCAAAAAACCCCTTCCAGCCGGAATCAGGGCCATAATGCATGCTGCATCCTCATTCGACAAGCAAAAAGAAATACTGGAAGCCTTGTCACCCAATTCTTCCATCGTGCTGTCTGTATCACTCCTCCTGGTATCAAGTAGTCAAGTCACAGAAGCACCTGATGGATAATCGACGTGCCGGGATCACCCCTGGAGTCACAGGGACCACATGTATCAGTTGTAAGGATCCGCACCGTCTTTAAAAGCAAGTATTTATTAAAGCTCTTTAAAATATCATGAGTATAATCAAAGTGAACTCCGGATCACCATTGACGCATAGCGTTTCGGATATGCTCCTTCCTCAGAATGGTTCCAGTACACAATGTCATAATCACACATGCAATGTTCATTAAATACACAGACAGAGGACCTGATGGAAAACTGCAACACGCCCACCCTATCTGCATATATGCATATTCATGTCAGCAGGAGCCAATGAGAAACATATATCAAAATGTAAACACTGCAGAGATCCATGTGTATCCGACAATCAAACAAATACCTGCATCCGGCTGATCGCATAGCAGGAGTGTCCTCAGAGGCTCTCCACACTGAAGGCACTCTCTCACACATAAAAGATATGTCCCTCACATCCCACGTGCATTAGATCATTGTGCCTCCATGTCCAGTCAGCGGTGTCGGCTGATCCCAAGCTCTGCCGACTAGTAACCGCCTCCCCTCCATACTAGTTCACTCCCTCTGCCTCGCAGCCTCTCAGCAAGTTGCCCCGTGGATAACAGCCTATCAGAAGAGCGCCGACAACGTCCGCTCGTCTGTCTGTCCATCGACTACCCAATCAGCGTGGCTTTCGACTTCCGCATCAATTTCCGTATCTACGGAGGAAAACTCCGCGTCAAAACGGAATTCCGCATTCATATCAGGAATTCCGCATTCGTATCACACGCGGTAATACCTACTGCGTCCGCACTAAAAACTTCATCTGACGCCAATCAAAGGTCAGTCTGCAACGTCCAAAAGACACACCGGCAACTGCCCTATCAAGCCTATTAGTAGGCATATCTAAAATATTAAAACAAGCCGCTTGATTGCAAAAGTTATATTACTCACGTTACCACATTGGGGTTTAGTTCAATTGTCCCACACACATGATCTCCGCAGTTATAGCTCCACCTGCTGAATGAATAAAATGTAAACATACATAAATAAATATAAACATACAAAAACAAAGTTTTCATGACAGTCATATACTCATAATAAAATGTTAACATCATATTCCCTATTTAATCCTTTAGGTTCTAAAGTCTCCAGTTTTTTTATCCAATAATTTTCACGTTTAAGCAGCTGTTTATGTCTATCCCCTCCTCTCCTCTGTACAGGGACTCCTTCCAAAACCTGAACCCTAAGCTGTGACAAACTGTGTTGATGTTTAACAAAATGCTCAGATACCGATAATTCCATATTTTTTGTCCTAATACTCGATTTATGGGATGCTATCCTATCTCGCAAAGCTTGAGTGGTCTTACCAATGTATCCCATCCCACAAGGGCACTTCAACAAGGGCACTTCAGTGTGGAGAGCCTCTGAGGACACTCCTGCTATGCGATCAGCCGGATGCAGGTATTTGTTTGATTGTCGGATACACATGGATCTCTGCAGTGTTTACATTTTGATATATGTTTCTCATTGGCTCCTGCTGACATGAATATGCATATATGCAGATAGGGTGGGCGTGTTGCAGTTTTCCATCAGGTCCTCTGTCTGTGTATTTAATGAACATTGCATGTGTGATTATGACATTGTGTACTGGAACCATTCTGAGGAAGGAGCATATCCGAAACGCTATGCGTCAATGGTGATCCGGAGTTCACTTTGATTATACTCATGATATTTTAAAGAGCTTTAATAAATACTTGCTTTTAAAGACGGTGCGGATCCTTACAACTGATACATGTGGTCCCTGTGACTCCAGGGGTGATCCCGGCACGTCGATTATCCATCAGGTGCTTCTGTGACTTGACTACTTGATTTCAGAAGTTTGATAACATGAAATTTGAAAAAGCTATGTTATAGACAGAATGCTACCCTTACTTTTCCACACCTGTTAAAATTAAAAATGTTTTTGTAATCTTTCAATTGTTTTTTTATTTTTATTTACAAAAAGAAAAAAAAAGAAAAGGAATATAATATTTAATATATTGTATTAGCCCTACATATCCTTAAAGGGGAACTGAAGAGAGAGGTATATGGAGGCTGTCATGTTTATTTACTTTTAATCAATACCAGTTGCCTGGCAGCCCTGCTGGTCTATTTCTCTGCAGTAGTATCTGATTAAAACCAGAAACAAGCATGCAGCTAGTCTTGTCAGATCAGACTTATAAGTCTGAACCACTAAAACACCTGATCTGCTGCATGCTTGTTCAGGGGCTATGGCTAATAGTATTAGAGGCAGAGGATCAGCAGGGCTGCCACGCAACTGGTATTGCTTAAAAGGAAATAAACATGACAGCCTCCATATACCTCTCTCTTCAGTTCCCCTTTAAAACAACAATAGCAATACTGTAAACAGTCTGCATGGTTGGATTCTAAAACATTAAAAAGGGTTGTTTGCTTACACTTCATTGTGCTTAAAAGTCTAAAAAGAAACCATGGACTCCTGTGGCTTTGTCCAACATCTACTATTTATTAGTGGATAAACCATATATTGTCTTGTCTACAGGCTTGACAATGACCATTGCCAGTGTATTTGTATCACCATACCTGTTGACCTGGCCATTGCACGTTTCGTTTTGTTTCCTTTCCTCTTAATTTGTTGTGTAAAAAAGTATATATATATATTGCACACTTCTAAAGAAATGTTTTGGTGTTGAAAAACATTGCTAGAAACCCAGGGAGTTTGATTGGATTGACCTTGTGAAGTTCAACTAGTGTAAACATTGGATGTTTCATTTCATTTGGCTACACATCGGGAGATGCAGCTTTAGTGCCCTAAATCAACGGACTTCAGGACATGACAAAAATAAATTTGGTGGAAAAGTAAAAAGTAAAGAAAATAGCAAGCAATAGATTGTGTAATGTAGGAAAGCAGCAGGAAGAATGTACTGTCAAAATATATAAAAGTATTGCATTACTCAAACTTTTTAATTTTTAATAGAATGCATAAATAGTACATATTGTACATAACAGTGGTGCACATTACAAACTTAACAGGTGCAGACTATGACACGGGAGAAAAGTACCCTTTCCAGGTGAGTTGTAAGATTAAGAAGAGGAAGAAAACAGATACAGTAGTAAGGAGAAATGTAAATGTGGTTACTAAAAAATGAACAAAAAATGGCAAGCAAAATCTATAGTGGTATGATGCCAGAAAGACCGTGAACAGAGTATGGAACAATATCATACGTCACCCATAAGGAGTAATCAACATTTTTTATAGTGCTGAAGGAGTCACATGTGCGGGTGGAAGTTGGAAGTCCGCTGAAGGGAGAAAGTCGGAAATTCATCACACCACAAAACCACACAGGAATGCAAGCCAGAAGTACTATAGGTAGTGCATTTAAACCTGCACTAGGAAAAGAATAGAGAGTAGAATACACAATATATTACCTATAAGCTACAACATTCCTTCCTTAAAGCATAAAGCAATGAACATATTAATTTAGTATATTCAAACAACAGAAGTCCATAGATAATTAGTCCATACACATGGAATAATGTGGTTGTCATTTTTCCACTGATATGCAAAGTGCAGAGAAAAGTGTCCAGACGCATATAGTTGACCAAAGTCAATTCTCAAATCCAAACGAAGGAACAAAGTTCATGAAGTCCATAAATTCAAACACCATTCATTGTCAGAGGGCCAATACAGGGATGGTCCATAACAAGTAGCGAAAATACAGAGGCGCCAGCAGAATAAAAGTAATACCAATTTAAAACCAAATAAAATGTGGGTGGCAATGGTGGACTTGCCTATCCTAGGCATACAAGCAGGAGCAACAAAGCAGTAGTCTGTACTGGTGTGGCGCCTCTGTCAGACTACTGCTTTGTTGCTCCTGCTTGTATGTGTTTTGCCTGCGGAAGCAGGCTTGGGACCCGTGAAACGCATTGCAAACTATTTGTTTTTGTTTGGATTACTAAATTAATTAAATTTAATATTTTTATACCATACAAAGTCTTTTTTTGGTTTTCTGTAGGGTAGGCAAATCCACCATTGCCACTCACATTTTAATTGGTTTTAAATTGGTATTACTTTTATTCTGCTGGCGCCTCTGTATTTTCGCTACGCAATTGTCCACCTGGTGGATGGGTGTGGACACCCTTTCTTCTTCACAGAGAGCGACTTCTTAGCCTGAGCGGGGACAGGTCTAATTACCCCTTCTGTGAAACAAGTGGTTGCCTGATCTCGGCACCCCACCCTTGTGAGTATAACTTACTATCATTTATGTTTACATCAATTAACTTACAATAATACACCATTGGGGGCTCTCGATTGTTTTCCTTTTTGGTCCATAACAAGTGTTCATGTTAATATAATACAGAGCTCCATAACTTAAGGCTCAGAAGTAAGAGTGAACACAATAAGTAGAAGTGGTAGTAGGGCTAATGGTGTACCCAATAACTGTCTGTGAAAACTAATATCAAATCATATCAAAATATACATTTATTGAGTAAAGCTACACATGAACAATAAAGTTAAAAGCAGCATGAGATGGCCATCCCCTCACGCAGACCACAACACTCATACAACTGGTTAGTAAGTCCTCATATGCAAGTAAGTGGGCATAGGTTTGCACTAGATGGAATAGCAACACATAAGCAGCGACGGGAAGGCAGGCTAGCAAGCAGTAGTGGGCTGAAATTTTGCATCAAAATTCGCAATTACGCATCATAATTGTAATGCAAAATTTAAGAGAAAATCGTAATTAATTTTGTATGTAAAAGTAGTATTTCAAAATATCGCATAATTTTGTGCCAACTTTAGAGGTTAATAGCAAAGCCCCCATACATGCTATTGCTACCAAAATTGCTACATATGTTAACCACAATAGTGGGTATATGTCACAAAAAGAATTTTTCAAAAAGACCATGTCGTTTTTAAATTATCATTTTTCTAAGTTAAAAAAACATTTTTTACTTGTATTTTTAAAATCGAGTTTCTCAAAAACGATAAGGTCTTTTTGCAAAATTCTATTTTTGACTTGTACCCACAATTCTCCTAAACATATGTAGCTATTTTGGTTTCAATAGCATGTATGGAGCTTTGCTATTCACTGCTAAAGTCGGCAAGAAATTTTACGAAATTGTATGCAAAATTGTATGTGAAATTACGAATGTCTACACAAAATCAGTTGAATTTGCAAATCGTAATTACGTATAAGCATAATTGCGAAAATTTACACGAAATTTAGCGAAATCGTAATTTGTTGATTACGATCATCACTACTAGCAAGGTGCTCACAACAGCATAAGCGAGTAAAGCAGTTCCCAGCAAGGAATGAAATCACTTGGCATAAGAAACAACAGTCCCAGTTGTCTCACCACACTGTCATATTTCCACGATATCTGGAGCTTGAAGCAGTATGCGTTGGTATAGCAAGACCGTGTACTACGCAGTGTTGCTCGCACCTCGCCTCAATTATTCACCTCGCATGTCAATAGTCCATGATGCGAGGGATGCACTGTCCCATGTGTTTCCACAGCATGCAAGCTTAATGCTGACCACCAGGTCCACCAACAGCCGATATACAGGGATATGCGGGGAGAGTTCCCATCAGGCAATCCGACAGCCAGTCAAGCCAGTGAGCAGGTGGTACTGTGAGGTGGTCAGCGGGATGGGATGGCATCTCATGAGAGCACACAGCCCTTACATGTTTCACCTCACGGCATCATTAGAAGTCATGTCCTCCAAGCACACATCATTCATTCATATGTATTCTGCTGGCCAATCTACGCACCGGGGGCAGGGACGTGGGCCAGATATGACATGTGCGGCTCAGGACAGAGGAAATAACCACCCATCCCTAACTTCCGCGACACGCCGTTCCGCGCCTACTGGTAATCCGGCAACACTCCAGCCAGCCATACTCCCTTCACACAAGGAAGTCAATAATTCTGGAAATAAATTGCAATAACAGCCAAACAAAATCACTAACTGATTATATAAGAGGCACAGAGCAGGCAAAAAAGACCAGCAGCAGAACTATAAACATACAACTGCTGCTGAATTATTCGCATGGTGTGAACCACACCTAAGCAGAACAGCTCAAGAAAAATATGCCGATAAATAAGAAGTAAGAGGAATAGTTTATCAGGGTCCATCTACACAGCACAGATATACTGAGGTTTTCAGACAAGAATGATATTATAATAAAACCAAGATTTATGTTGTAGCGCTTGTTTGTGCAGTATCGGTTGGCAGCACAGAGTTAGCAAGGAATACCACCACCTCACACACTAAAACAGCAATCAAAATAACTCATGCGCCAATGCAAATCAATAATGCAAAATTTTTAATAAAATATATCTATCATTCAAGTATACATTCAAGTATACACGACTGGTATAATATAGGACAATGATTAGCGCTCAGTAAGGCAATTCTCCTTCACAGTATCGTCACTCTTGCTGTTGCAGAAAGGATTACACTATCCCCACCGACAGCGGATCTGAACTACTACTACGAGAAAGCCTCCTAATCGCACCTAAAATGCTTTTTTATTATCTTTGTTGTACAGGATTTTTATTGTACAGGATCCTCTTCATAGCTACAATAGACAGTTCACATGACTAAGTTCATCACACAAAATATTCATAAAAAATCTTTTCAGTGAAGAAAAAACTAAAAATGACATCCAATGTCATAAAATGCCGATTATGCACGTTCCTTAAAAAACTTACTGGCCAGTAAAGTCCATTCCATTCCATAAATTCATGCCGTGACTAGTTACACATAGCAGCCATGTTTTAAAAAGCAAAGATCTCCACGTCAGAGTTTAAACCCTGCGGGATAAAGCTGTTGATTGTGTAAATCCACTCCGTCTCCTTGCATGACATTTTACCAATAAAATCACCTCCTCTCCAATCCTTTTCCACGTTCTGGATGGCATAAAATGTAAAAGTCTGTAAACTCCTATTATGATGCTCCATAAAGTGCTTGCTTAGTGGCATTTTTTCATTTCCATTTTTTATATTATTTATGTGTTCCCCTATTCGAGATAACAATTTTTGTTTAGTCCTTCCGACATATTGCTTATTTCATCCAAAAAAGAAAAAGAAAAAACGGAAAGAATGAGACTCAGATCAGACCAAAAAAGGCAGAAAAATAAAATAACGAATCAATTTTTACAGGCAGGAAAAAGGGAAAGAATAGGTATAGAGGAAGTAGGGGGAGGGGTCATAAAAAAGAAGTTGTAACGATCGGTGTCAGCACGCAGAGAGAATCTGATTATTGGCGATCTGCAGTATCACCAAGAATGCAGATATATACCCGATTATTGATGATCTGCAGTATCACCGATAATCCGATATATTGCTAACCTCTAACACCAGCAAAAGAACACAATAAAGACAGTAATATATATCACGGCACCACACGGCAATTCCTCAGAGGTGTGGTTACCTCTGAATGGGAACCCCGTGCGTGAGATCCTCTAACCAGGCAGAGTGAGGAATCTCGACCCCTAGCAGTAATCGTCTGCTTGGGGCAGGCGTCTCGGAGAGGCAAGCCTCAGAGATAACCCTCTAGTGGGAGACGTTCCACTGAAGGGAGAAAGGTCAGACAGGCAGGGGTTCAGCAACAGAGATGACGGCAGCAGTACAGGAACGGAAGGCAGAAGAGTAATCGGAAATCAGGCAGAGGTCGGCAACAAGAATCAGATAGGCAAAGGTACAATAACGTAGAGCGAGAGAGTAGTCAAGGATAGCCGAAGTCAATACACAGATACAATATCAAAATACAATCCTAACTAAGGTGTGAAATCCTTAGTATCAACACCAGGGCACTGAGCTAAGGTCTGAGCGCTAACACAAATGTATTCACGACAGCAGACAAGGAGCAACTGACAGACCGCTCCTTTTATGCTTGGGAACGCTCTAGCAGCGTCCACCAGCCGACCAGCCAATCCCCAGCACTGCTGGAGTTAGCTGACCAGCCTGGTCAGCTGACTCCCCTTCGGGAACGATAAAGTTCCTGTCTCCTCGCGCGCGCGGGCATTACCCGGAGACACTGAGCCGGCGAGAGGGTGGGGAACCTTCTGGGCAGCAAGCGTGCGGCGGAGTCCGTTGGACTTACGGACTCCGGCGCCTGCCCCATTCCCCCCGCCGGCAGCAGAGCGGAATCCCCCTGGGATGCGGAGTCCGCCACCACATGTGTTCCGGCGGCGGCTCCGTCATCCCTTACAGTACCCCCCCCCCTTGAGGAGTGGCCTCCGGACACTTTCCACCAGGTTTCTCAGGATGCAACCAATGAAACCTCTTTCTTAATTTCTCGGCATGCATGCGATCTTTCGGTACCCAAGATCTATCCTCCACCCCATACCCCTTCCAATGGACCAGATATTGCACCGAATTCTGCACCAGACGAGAATCCAAAATCCTTTCAACTTCATATTCTGTCTGGCCCTCTACTACCACTGGGAAGGGGGAGGGGGGGAGAGGAATCCACATACACTGCCGGTTTCAGTAGAGAGACGTGGAATGATCTCCCACATCTCATGCTGTTTGGGAGATCAATAACGTAAGAGACATCATTGATCCTCCTGACCACTGGATAGGGCCCTATGAACCTGGGACCCAATTTGGTGGACGGTTGTCTTAGTGCCAAAATGTCTTGTTGACACCCACACCTTATCTCCTGGAGCAAAGTGCCACTCAGCAGACCGTCTCTTATCGGCCTGTTTCTTTTGTCTCTGAAAGGCTAGGCCTAAATTTCTTTTCACCTGTCCCCAACATTCCCTCAAAGGCCTCTGCCAGTCCTCTAGGGCAGGGAAGGAAGAAGAACACACAGGCAATGGGGAAAATTTAGGGGATTTTCCTGACACAACCAGAAAAGGGGAGAACCCTGTTGATAAACTTTTCAGGTTGTTGTGCGCAAACTCGGCAAAGGGCAAAAATGTAACCCATTCGGTTTGCGCATCCGCCACGTAGCATCTCAAGAACTGCTCCAGAGTCTGATTAACCCTTTCGGTTTGTCCGTTGGACTGTGGGTGATACCCCGATGAAAACAATAGGTTCATACCCAAAGTATGGCAAAAAGCCCTCCAAAACTTAGACACAAACTGGACCCCCCTATCGGAAACCACATCATCCGGGATACCATGCAAGCGGAAGATGTGCTGCACAAAGAGATCAGCCAGCTCCTGGGCCGAAGGGAATCCTTTAAGGGGAACAAAATAGGCCATTTTGCTGAACCTATCCACAATTACCCATATGACTGACATGCCTTCCAATCCGGGGAGCTCACCAATGAAGTCCATGACAGATGGGTCCATGGTTCAACGGGTGTTGGCAAGGATTGTAAAGTTCCCACTGGAGCAAGGTGAGAAGGCTTGCTCCTGGCACACACAACACATTCTCTGACAAACTCCTTACAATCCGAGGCCAAGGAGGGCCACCACACGCACCTAGTGAGCAAATCCAGAGTGCGAGTGACCCCAGGGTGACCCGCATTCTTATGGGCGTGGAACAGCTGCAGGATTTGCAATCGGAAGGGAAGTGGTATGGAGAGGACCCCTTCTGGTTTCCCTTCCGGGGTATCTAACTGGTGGGACGCTAGTGTAGTAGCCCAATCCTCCCATGTTTCTGTGGCAGCTAGCACTACCTTACTGGATATAATGCCCTCTGGAAGTGTAGACTGAACTGTCTCGGGTTCAAAACACCTGGAGAGAGCATCCGCATTAACATTTTTAGAACCTGGGGTGTAGGTGATGACAAATCTGAAGCGAGAGAAAAATAAAGACCAGCGGACCTGTCGGGGAGTAAGCCTCTTGGCACCCTCAATGTACTCCAAGTTCTTATGGTCGGTATATACCACAATAGTGTGTTCTGCCCCCGGCGAGGAGTTCCCTGTTGCCTATATCGTAGTTTCTCTCCGCAGGAGAAAATCTACGCGAGAAATAGGCACAGGGATGTGTCTTGCCCTGCGGACCTGAACGTTGAGACAGGACCGCCCCCACCTCAATTTCTGAGGCATCCACCTCCACCATGAAGGGGAGGGTGACATCAACATGTCTCACAATAGGTGCAGAGCAAAACATCTTTTTCAGGGTATTGAAGACTGACTGAGCGTCTGATGACCAATGGTATGGGTCAGCCCCCTTCTTGGTTAGACTAGTCAAAGGGGCTACTACCGAAGAGAATCCCTTGATAAATCTCCGGTAGTAGTTAGCGAAGCCCAGGAACCTTTGAAGTGCTTTGGAACCCACTGGTTGCGGCCACTCTAAGACAGCCGAAACCTTTTCTGGATCCATCACGAGACCTGAAGTCGAAATAATATAGCTAAGGAAAGGAATTTGAGTGACCTCAAAGACACACTTCTCTAGTTTTGCATAGAGGGAATTCATTCTCAACTTCCTTAAAACATACTTGACATGCTTACGATGTTCTCCGAGGTTTGGAGAAAAGATCAATATGTCGTCAAGGTAGACCAAGACGAATTTCCCCAAAACCTCTCTGAAGACCTCATTTATTAGTTCTTGGAAGACGGCCGGGGCGTTACACAACCCGAAGGGCATAACTAGGTACTTGTAATGCCCGTCGGGTGTATTGAAGGCCGTCTTCCACTCTTCACCATCCCTGATGCGCACCAGGTTGTATGCCCCACGTAAGTCTAATTTTGAGAAGATACTGGCATTGGTAATTTGGGCAAAGAGATCGTCAATTAAGGGCAGTGGATAGCGATTCTTTATGGTAATCTTGTTGAGACCTCGGTAATCAATACAAGGTCTAAGACTACCTTCCTTCTTCTTTACGAAGAAAAACCTCTGTACCGAGGCGCTATTCGTGACCTTGAGACTGTACTGTGTACTCCTATCTGTTTATTGCCTGAGGAAGCGGGAATACACCCGTGAAACGCGTTGCGGTTCTGTTCATGGAGTATGTGAATAAATTGTCTTTATCTTAAGCGACAGCATCGAGTCTATTTCTGAGTGGCCGGTCCACCGCCGCCACCCGAATATTTTAAACATTTTAGCATATTTTATCCTTTTGGCGCCTCTGTACATCTACTTGTCAAGATATCCACCCTTGGTGGTTGGAAGGGTGACACACCTTCCTTTCCTTCTTCAGAGAGCGACATCTTAATCCTGAGTGGGGACAGGTCTAATCTCCCCACCTGCCTATATAGTGGTTGCCTAAACGGTAACCCATGTTTGTAAGTATAATACTTACTCCACACTAATTTTCCCTGATCCAATACATACTACACTATATTGGGCTCTCGGTTTCTCTGTTTTATTCTGACTTAGAGGTAAGCTCTGTGCGTCTAGGGTATTACCTCTAACTACACCTAGACAGCAGCGTTTCCCGATTTCCTGGGGCAATTTTGAGCAATATGACCCTGCTCTGCACAATATAAACAAAGATTTCCGCCCTTCTGCGCTCTTTTTTGGATCGAGTAAACCGAGAGTGTCCGATTTGCATCGGTTCGTCAGTAGGAGGGGTAGGCGATGAAGATGCATAAGAGAGAGCTCTTGCTGCATTCCTGCCCCTCGATTGGCGCTGATAGCGCAATCTGCGATCTGCACGTATCGCCAGGGAAATGGCGTCATCGATGGACTTAGGTTCTGGGTGTCCTAACATCAATTCAGAGACTGCGTCTGATAGGCCTGAGAGAAAACAGTCCAATAAAGCGTAGGACTCCCACCTAGATGACACAGCCCACCTTCTGAATTCGGCCACATAAACTTCCACCGAATCTCGACCCTGCTTGAGAGTTTTGAGCTTCCTCTCAGCAGTGATCAAAGCATCCAGATCATCATAAATTATTGCCATTGCTTTAAAAAACTCCTCAACTGACGTCAGTGCTGTATCCTCATGCGTAAGGCCATATGCCCAGGTTTGTGAGTCCCCCGGACAATAAGGTCTTAATAAAGGTCACCCTTTGCTGCTCAGTACCTGACAAAGTTGGTCGTAACTCAAAATAAGACAAAACTCGATTGCGAAAGTTCTGAAAGTCGGATCTTTGCCCTGAAAATTTTTTGGGCACAGACATACGGAGATCCGTGACCGGAGGAGATTGCACAGTGGCCACAGTTGTCTGCAAGGCCCTACAGACCCAGCCAATTGGTTGATCTGAGTCTGTTTTGAATTAACCACCTCAATGAATTTATTAAGTGAGGTGGTTAGAGTCTCGATCTGAATGGGAAGTGCTTCTATACTAGTGGTCTGCTGTTCTGTAACGATCGGTGTCAGCACGCAGAGAGAATCTGATTATTGGCGATCTGCAGTATCACCAAGAATACAGATATATACCCGATTATTGATGATCTGCAGTATCACCGATAATCCAATATATTGCTAACCTCTGGACACCAGCAAAAGAACACAATAAAGACAGTAATATATATCATGGAAGTGTGGAAATATCCACCACACGGCAATTCCTCAGAGGTGTGGTTACCTCTGAATGGGAACCCCGTGCGTGAGATCCTCTAACCAGGCAGAGTGAGGAATCTCGACCCCTAGCAGTAATAGTCTGCTTGGGGCAGGCGTCTTGGAGAGGCAAGCCTCAGAAATAACCCTCCAGTGGGAGACGTTCCACTGAAGGGAGGAAGGTCAGACAGGCAGGGGTTCAGCAACAGAGATGACGGCAGCAGTACAGGAACGGAAGGCAGAAGAGTAATCGGAAATCAGGCAGAGGTCGGCAACAAGAATCAGATAGGCAAAGGTACAATAACGTAGAGCGAGAGAGTAGTCAAGGATAGCCGAAGTCAAAACACAGGTACAATATCAAAATACAATCCTAACTAAGGTGTGAAATCCTTAGTATCAACACCAGGGCACTGAGCTAAGGTCTGAGCGCTAACACAAATGTATTCACGACAGCAGACAAGGAGCAACTGACAGACCGCTCCTTTTATGCTGGGGAACGCTCTAGCAGCCAATCAGCCAATCCAGCCGACCAGCCAATCCCCAGAACTGCTGGAGTCAGCTGACCAGCCTGGTCAGCTGACTCCCCTTCGGGAACGATAAAGTTTCTGTCTCCTCGTGCGCGCGCGCGTTACCCAGAGACACTGAGCCGGCGAGAGGGCGGGGAACCTTCTGGGCAGGAAGCGTGCGGCGGAGTCCGTCAGACTTACGGACTCCGGCGCCTGCCCCATTGCCCCCGCCGCCAGCAGAGCGGAATCCCCCTGGGATGCGGAGTCCGCCGCCACGTGTGTTCCGGCGGCGGCTGCGTCATCCCTTACAGAAGTGAAGATAGATATGCCCATTGAACCCAAAGAGATTAGGGAGGGGATATTTAATCTTTGTGATAGGAAATTAGAAGTAAATGAAGTTGCAGTTCTTAAAAAGGGACTTAAATTTGCACCCACAAATAAATTAAGCAAATTTGATGCCTTTATAGGCATCAAAAAATATATGAGACAACTGTGTTTGAAAAAATTCTTTCTAAAAAAAAAAAAACGCCTAGAGTAGAAAGTACAAATGAGGATTCATGTAAGCATACTAAACTACAATATAGATCGAGATTTAATCCTACACATGAAGTCAGTGACTCGATGGCCACTTTTGAAACTATGGTATTAAAAGAGATTAGGAATCTAAAACAAACCAATTATTCTAACATCAATATGCAGGAAAGAGCAGCTATCAAACATCTACGGGACCCCACCATTGTTATTAGACCGACAGATAAGGGGGGAGGGGTGGTGATTCAAAATAAAGAAGATTATAACAAAGAAGCAGAACGACAGCTGCAGGATATAAAGACATACCTGTTGCTGAAAAAAGATCCCTGCATTGAATATAAAAAAGATTTCGAAATATTGATTAAATTAGGTGAAGAGGAAGGTATCCTTAAAGAGAACCTGAACTGAAAATTAAAAGTCGAAATAAGCATACACAGGTCATACTTGCCTCCAGTGTAGTCTACTCATCAATCTCTTTCTCCTCTCCTGCGTCCTGTTTGTCCACTGTGATCAATGAACTTCTCTGTCTTCCATTTTGAAAATGGCCATTACCCCATAACAGCTTTCTGGTCAACACACTGTTAAACTGTAATTTGGCCCACAGGAGCCATATGGAAACATGGACATTACCTTGCACATTCAGTTGTAACTGACAGCAGCTGATATATAACTGACAGAAACTGGTATATTTCAGTTCTGACAAAATATTGTCAGAACTGGAAAGGATCACTAAAACAAGAAAATGGTAAGCTTCTGAGAGGAACTGGCGGTGAGGTAAGTATGTAATATTCATTTGCAGCCACATCATGCGTTTATTTTAAATAATTTTACTCAGTTCAGGTTCCCTTTAATGAAAAGGAATCCCAATATATATTACAAAAAAATCAGAGGCTTCCAATTTATTACCATCTTCCGAAGATACATAAACAGGTCAGGGACCCACCTGGGAGATCAATCATCTCCGGGATTGGGTCCCTGACTGCAAACCTGTCAGAGTATGTTGATGGATTTTTACAGCAGGCAGTGGTACAAACAAAGTCCTATTTAAAGGACAATGGACATATTCTGTGGATTCTGGAAAATTTTGATTGGCAAGATGGAGATATTATGTGTGTGGCAGACATAAGTTCATTATACACTATAATTGACCACAGAAAAGGAGTAGAGGCGGTCAAATAATTTCTGGTTGAACTAAGGGATATCCCAGAGAGACAAATTGAGTTTATTGAGGGTGCTATTTATCATATTCTCACTCATAATTATTTTTCTTATGAGTCCAGATATTATCTGCAGAGGGTTGGGACAGCCATGGGGACGAGGTTCGCTCCGGGGTTTGCAAATTTGTATATGGCCTACTGGGAAGAGTTGATTCTAGGGGGCCTGGAGGGCCCCGGAGCGGACCTCGTCCTGTGGAAGAGGTTTATTGATGACACATTTTTTATATGGAGGGGGGGTAAAGAGAGATTACAAACGTTTTTGAAATGGTTAAATGTTAAAAACGATTATAATTTGACGTTTGTAAGTGAATTTAGTACAACTGCTATCAATTTTTAGATTTGACTATTTTTGTGCAAGGGGGTAAAATAAAGCGAAAACATTTTTTAAAAAGGTAGATACGAATAGCTACATATATCTGGACAGCTGTCACATGTTAAAGTGGCTGACAAATATCCCAAAGAATCAATTTATGCGAATAAGACGGAATTGTACAGAATTATCTGATTCTAATGAACAAGCGACAGTGCTTAAAGAAAGGTTTGTAGAAAAAAAGTATGACAGAGTGATTTTAGAGCAGACCATATCTGAAGTAGGTTGTAAAACTTGAGAACATCTGCTAGAAATTTAAAATAGGGATGAAACGGTCTTGCCCCCCAGTATCAAGATGCAATATAGCCATCAGGCAAAAGATGTTCGAAAAATTGTTGAGAAATATTGGGAGATTTTACAAAGAGAGAAAACTTTGAATGGCATATTGCCAGAAAAAACAAAATTTATTTTCAGCCAGGCTAATAATCTGAAGAATATGATTGACTGTGAACAAACAAACAGGATTAAAAACCAAAAAAGAGGAAAGGTTCCTTTAAAAGATGCGGTTTCTGTGTCCCTTGTAGAAGTACTCACCAGTAACTTGTTTCAAATCTATGGTGACCAATGAACAATTTGATGTGTTTGGAGAGTTGAATTGCAACAGCACAGGAGCTATTTATATTATTGAATGTGGATACAATAAGCAATATGTCGGAAGGACTAAAAGAAAATTGTAATCTCGAATAGGGGAACACATAAATAATATAAAAAATGGAAATGAAAAAAATGCCACTAAGCAAGCACTTTATGGAGCATCATAATAGGAGTTTACAGACTTTTACATTTTATGCCATCCAGAACGTGGAAAAGGATTGGAGAGGAGGTGATTTTATTGGTAAAATGTCATGCAAGGAGACAGAGTGGATTTACACAATCAACAGCTTCATCCCGCAGGGTTTAAACTCTGACGTGGAGATCTTTGCTTTTTAAAACATGGCTGCTATGTGTAACTATAGTAACTAGAACAACAAGCACACGGAGATTGGAGGGTGGAGCGATGGAATAGAAATAAGGATTTCAGCCAATGAGAACACACCCTTATGAAGGTAGGGCGGTACCTAACGAAACGCGTAGGCGATTGGCTGTTGTGTGGTGACGTCACCTCTGGACTTTCTCCCGTTCTAACTAGAAAGTGCCGGACACACTAGTAATCTACTCTTTGGAGACGAGCGGCAAGCCGGCAACTACCATCTAGGAGTCACCGGCCGGGACTCGAGCTGCCTGTGGATCATCAGAGTTTGAAGGCTCCGACAGTAGGATTACCCATATCACCCTCCAGGATACGTGAGTCTGTCGGTTCAACGACAAAACGTGCTGCTATACATATAAAGCCAGTTAATGAATTGTTTACTGCTATCCAGCCACAGAGCTATGCAACATTTATTTGATTGAAATCGTGGGATGAAATATTTATGACTTTATAGTCACGGCATGAATTTATGGAATGGACTTTACTGGCCAGTAAGTTTTTTAAGGAACGTGCATAATCGGCATTTTATGACATTGGATGTCATTTTTAGTTTTTTCTTCGCTTGATAGATTTTTTATGAATTTTTTATGAATATTTTGTGTGATGAACTTTGTCATGTGAACTGTCTATTGTAGCTATGAAGAGGATCCTGTACAATAAAAATCCTGTACAACAAAGATAATAAAAAAGCGTTTTAGGTGCAATTAGGAAGCTTTCTCGTAGTAGTAGTTCAGATCCGCTGTCGGTGGGGATAGTGTAGTCCTTTCTGCAACAGCAAGAGTGACAATACTGTGAAGGAGAATTGCCTTACTGAGCACTAATCATTGTCCTATATTATACCAGTCATGTATATTTAAATGATAGATATATTTTATTAAAATTTTTGCATTATTGATTTGCATTGGCGCATGAGTTATTTTGATTGCAAGAATGATATTATTCAAATAGCAAATCATACATCTATAATTCTGAAAAGAGAATAGACAGATGCATTTGTTACCAAGACATGAAGTGGCCACAAAATACATTATAGAAAACAATAAAAAAATATTGTCTTCATTTAGCCCATAGGGTATGTAGAAGGGTAATAATTCCATATGATTCCTAGTTCCAGCAGCATGGAAGGGTAATAACTTTCTAAAAATCTCTGTGATCGTTTATCAGCCTGTCTGTAAAACATAGGGTCATTAGTGCATTCATGTGGTATTAGCAAAAATTGGCTAAGGGGGTATTGTTCCTAAGAGATCTTTTATGTGCAATTTTGTAATGTAAAAAAACTATTTACTGCTTTAGGCTTGCATATAGATCAGAGACATCCTCACAGACTTTAATTTTCACAGGAAAGGAAAGGAAGGAAAGGAAGATATTCATATTATCAATGTTTAACTTAGAAATACATTTTCTACATACATCCTCATGACAATTCCAAAATATCAGCAGGCTGTCTATATAGCGATAGTGATCTCCAAATGCAATCTTTCATTCCCAATAATCCCAGGAATAAGTTAGCTATGGCCAGTGCACATTTGGCACTCATGGCCACGTAACATAGCTGCTTATAGAATTTACCATTAAAGATGAAATAATTGTGATGCAAAATTAAGTGTAGAAGCTGCAGTAGAAAGTGTAGTAGAGCCTCCTGGTGATTGTTCTCCATGCCCAGAAAGTAAATTGTAATGGTGTTAAATGTTCGCATAGATTCCATGTCACAGGTAACCAGAAGAGTCCCCTTGGGGATTCTGATGTCTTTAATTATACTTAAAGGACTTACGAGGTGAAAATAAACTTCTGAGAAAAACAATTATATCTATCCTACTTCTCCTAAAAATGACATTTTGAGATATCCCACAGTTTTATTTTATATTTAAACCTAGTTTTTAAGTTTTTACTGTTTCATTGTCTCTGCTCAATGACACCTTTATTGAAGTATGTTAGAGCTCAAATCTATGAATTATTGACCCTTTTTATCTCTTTTCTGCTCTTAAAAGCCATTTACTGACAGAAAAATGTTTTATGGTTGTAATTACTTATCAGTGAGGGTTATGCTATAGTCTGACCCAGTCCGACCCGGTCCCGACCCAGACAGAAATTGTCACTTCCATACTTGATGTTTAACTCTTTCAGGCAGAGAAAGAAAACAAGGAACACAGCATAGTTATTTGTGTGCTTGGCACTGTACATACACATGTCTATCTCATCATGTCACATGTCACCTCGTAAGGCCTTTGACAGCTCCAGGCTGTCATGTAGGTAAGAATCCACGGCTGTAACATGATGTCGGAGAAAGAAGTAACTTTTATTGTTACACTCCCCCCCACCCCACACACACCTCTTTTTCTTTTCTAGTTTTTCTGTTTTGTTCCCCAAACATCCATTGATTTTTACTGTCTTGTTTCCTAGCATCCCCACATTCTCTATACCATCCCCCACCACACAACTTTCTTAAATGCAGGGGGCAGGTGGTGGAGCAAAGGTTTTACCACACTTTTTTAAATGTCTACAACTATTATTGTGTCAGCAGTAAAATTATAGTCACATCACTTGTTAGAGACTGTTCAATGTATTGTTGTTAATTGCAAGATCTTAATGAGAATAAACATTTCTGCAGTAGAATTGTGTAAAAAAGAGTTATCATGGAATCCTACTGTAAAGTTCCTTTTTTTCCTCTAAAATTAAGAGTTTTGTTTTTGGTATTTTTTTTTTTTTTATTGGCAGGACTAATTTTAGTCATGGCTGATAAAAGAACATAGAATAATAAATTTTGCAAGGAAAATTCAACTAGTAGAACACATTTGTAGACAAATCCTTGGCAGGGTCCCGTATTTAAAGCAAGACCACTTCTATTATTATTATTTAATATTTATATAGCGCTGGCATCTTCCGCAGCACTGTACAATGTATATAGTCTTTTTACTAACTGTCCCTCAGAGGAGCTCACAATCTAATCCCTACCAGAGTCCTATGTCTGTGTATGTATCGTTTAGTGTATGTATTGTAAAATCAAGAGGAACGGACGAGCACCATCAACCATAATAAATGAGCAAGGCTAATTGATATGCAAATATATACTATCATCGATAACGTGTGCAGAAAAGCCATTAAATCACTGTACAACACTAAGAAGAAAAAAGAATGGCCCTGCAAAAACCGCACCACAAGATGTATAGAAAAGTACAAATTAGCCTTTATTGAACCATACAGTCGATAAAACCATAAAAACAGGAGCACAATATAAATAATACCCTCAATAAACAATGATGTCAATCATAAACACGTATATACACATGAATATTGTGAACTGTACAACAAGACACACCGGTAACCTGTAAATGAAGAGGTGAGGGGAATGCTAGGAATGGAAATGAAGTGCAGCTGGACACCCTGTAAGGAATGAGCAGGGTGAAGAAACTGATATAGAAAGGGGATGACAGTATCTATCCCCTGTGCCAAGTCTGTCTGGCAGTGAATGAGGAAAGTGAAATACTGGTGCCCACAGTGTGGAGGTACCGAGTAGCGTGTGTGCATAAATAAGAGAAGCTTCCAAAGAAGCAAGGCAGAGAAGCGTGCATGCAGGAGCCAAGTCTGACTCCCAGAGTGCGGAGAAGAGAGTGTTGAGGGCTGTGAACCCAGCGTCACGGAGATCCGTGTTGAGTGAGTGCAAAGAGAGGAAAGGCTTACCGGTGGAGCTGGACAGGAGGGCGTGCGTGCAGGAGCCGTCGTGATTTGCCGCAAAGAGCGGCTTCTTCCGGGCATAGTGTATGTATTGTATTCTAGGGCCAATTTTTAGGGCTAAGCTAATTAACTTATCTGTATGTTTTTGGGATGTGGGAGGAAACCGGAGTGACTGGAGGAAACCCATGCAGACACAGGGAGAACATACAAACTCCTTGCAGATGTTGACCCGGCTGGGCCACATATCATGCTGCAGAACAAAATAACAGATTAAAGGAACACTATTGATTAACAAATTTTTCCAATTGAGATAGAAATGGTTTGGGAAGTGCTGGTGTATACATTTCACTGCTTACATCTTTGTTTACTGTTATCAAAATACTTTCACACAAAACTGACGGCCAAGCTGAGCAGGGTGATGGGCCAGTAAATCATGAGGGGAGGGGGAATCCCTCACACTACATATTTTTTAACCCTGTGTGTGACTGCAGCTGCCTGTCTTTCTGACTAAGCTGTCTGCAGGAGAGCAAAGGAAATGTTTCTTGTTTGTAATAGTGTGTGAAACCACAGTTTCATATAACTCTGTAGTCTCACCCCATGCAAAGAACAGCACTTGCAGTGTGAAAATTTAAGCACCCCTTCATTAATGAATTGTTCCAATACTGCTACAACCTATACACAATGAATTACAGCTTTTGCCTCTGATATTTAATATGAAAAGTAGGAACATGTTTACACAGCTACTTTGACATTATTTGTACATTGTCATTTTAGAACACTTGGGTATTGATAGTGTTCCTTTAAGACCAGCTTGCAGGTGAACTTTGAATAAGCATTGCTTAAAGCATGTTTAAAACAAAGTCCCAAAGCATCCAGTAAGATGCCTGATAAGCAGTGTTTTTGCAGGAAATATGTGTAAGTATTGGCAGGATGCCATATTTATAGCAAGGCTGTAAATTCTGTAATGGAACTATACTGTACGACAAGCACACTCCAAGATTACTGATTTGTAAATGAAGCTCATGTTGGGGATATTTGTATGCTTTTATGTATTGGCTTTGTATTCAAGATGCGGTTTCACATAATAAGCAATTACTTAATTAGTTCTTTATTTTATGTAGATAACACGCTACTATTTTTAACATAGTGTGTTAGTTCTAATGTGTTCCTGCATTGTGGGAAGAAGCAACATATTTTAAAACGTTAAACAAAAGATAGAGCATGAATAAGGCCTTAATTATGCACAAACTGCAAATAAAACAGCACAATATTAGTTGGTGTCTGTGCCTTGCAATACATGACACTCTACTAGCCATGAACAGGGCCGGCCCGCTCATGAGGCAGGGTGAAACTTTTGCCTCAGGCGGCAAACTTCTAGGGGCGGCATCCGCCCGTCCGTGGTTTCGGGGGGGGGGGGGGGGGGGGGGCTACCGCCAAGCTGGAGGGGTGGCGGGCAGGACGGGGGAATTGAGCCTAGCGGCGGGGAGGGGGGTTGGACCTCTCTCTCGCCTGGGTCCCCTGATCTGCGCTCCCCTCCAGCTTTAAATAGCGAGTAAGCAGCCGTCCAGCCGACAGTAAGAGGCACGGGTGGGGGATCACTCACCTCTTCCTCGTTCCAGCTAGTGTTGGGCGAACAGTGTTCGCCACTGTTCGGGTTCTGCAGAACATCACCCTGTTCGGGTGATGTTCGAGTTCGGCCGAACACCTGACGGTGCTCGGCCAAACCGTTCGGCCATATGGCCGAACTAAGAGCGCATGGCCGAACGTTCCCCGAACGTTCGGCTAGCGCTGTGATTGGCCGAACGGGTCACGTGGTTCGGACCCGAACGCGCTCTGAT
Organism: Hyperolius riggenbachi; assembly: GCF_040937935.1. Lineage (NCBI taxonomy): Eukaryota > Metazoa > Chordata > Amphibia > Anura > Hyperoliidae > Hyperolius > Hyperolius riggenbachi. Next base: position 243,888,964 of record NC_090647.1, on the reverse strand, counting down.
TGGCCGAACTGTCACGTGGTTCGGGTAAATAAATACCCGAACCACGTCATATCTCCGCCATTTGTCTGTGGGTTTAGCTTTGGGTAGGCAGGCAGGGTAGTTCGCGCTCCAGCCACGCTAGCCAGGGTCCCCCCCAGTCATTGTGTGTCGCTGCTGGGAATAGTAGTACACCGCTCGCTCAGCATTCTGTTTACTGCCACTCTGTGTACCTCGCTCAGCCACACTATATAGCATTCTGTTTACTGCCACTCTGTGTCTGCTGGGAATAGTAGTACACCGCTTGCACAGCCACACTATATAGCATTCTGTTTACTGCCACTCTGTGTACCTCGCTCAGCCACACTATATAGCATTCTGTTTACTGCCACTCTGTGTCTGCTGGGAATAGTGGTACACCGCTCGCTCAGCCACACTATATAGCATTCTGTTCACTGTTCTGTGTCTGCTTGGAATAGTGGTACACCGCTCGTTCAGCCACACTATATAGCATTCTGTGTACTGTTCTGTGTCTGCTGGGAACAGTAGTACACCGCTCGTTCAGCCACACTATATAGCATTCTGTGTACTGTTCTGTGTCTGCTGGGAACAGTAGTACACCGCTCGCTCAGCCACACTATATAGCATTCTGTTCACTGTTCTGTGTCTGCTGGGAATAGTGGTACACCGCTCGCTCAGCCACACTATATAGCATTCTGTTCACTGTTCTGTGTCTGCTGGGAATAGTGGTACACCGCTCGCTCAGCCACACTATATAGCATTCTGTTTACTGTTCTGTGTCTGCTGGGAATAGTGGTACACCGCTCGCTCATCCACACTATATAGCATTCTGTTCACTGTTCTGTGTCTGCTGGGAATAGTGGTACACCGCTCGCTCAGCCACACTATATAGCATTCTGTTCACTGTTCTGTGTCTGCTGGGAATAGTGGTACACCGCTCGCTCAGCCACACTATATAGCATTCTGTTCACTGTTCTGTGTCTGCTGGGAATAGTGGTACACCGCTCGCTCAGCCACACTATATAGCATTCTGTTCACTGTTCTGTGTCTGCTGGGAATAGTGGTACACCGCTCGCTCAGCCACACTATATAGCATTCTGTTCACTGTTCTGTGTCTGCTGGGAATAGTGGTACACCGCTCGCTCAGCCACACTATATAGCATTCTGTTTACTGTTCTGTGTCTGCTGGGAATAGTGGTACACCGCTCGCTCATCCACACTATATAGCATTCTGTTCACTGTTCTGTGTCTGCTGGGAATAGTGGTACACCGCTCGCTCAGCCACACTATATAGCATTCTGTTCACTGTTCTGTGTCTGCTGGGAATAGTGGTACACCGCTCGCTCAGCCACACTATATAGCATTCTGTTCACTGTTCTGTGTCTGCTGGGAACAGTGGTACACCGCTCGTTCAGCCACACTATATAGCATTCTGTGTACTGTTCTGTGTCTGCTGGGAACAGTAGTACACCGCTCGTTCAGCCACACTATATAGCATTCTGTGTACTGTTCTGTGTCTGCTGGGAACAGTAGTACACCGCTCGTTCAGCCACACTATATAGCATTCTGTTCACTGTTCTGTGTCTGCTGGGAATAGTGGTACACCGCTCGCTCAGCCACACTATATAGCATTCTGTTCACTGTTCTGTGTCTGCTGGGAACAGTAGTACACCGCTCGTTCAGCCACACTATATAGCATTCTGTGTACTGTTCTGTGTCTGCTGGGAACAGTAGTACACCGCTCGTTCAGCCACACTATATAGCATTCTGTTCACTGTTCTGTGTCTGCTGGGAATAGTGGTACACCGCTCGCTCAGCCACACTATATAGCATTCTGTGTACTGTTCTGTGTCTGCTGGGAACAGTAGTACACCGCTCGTTCAGCCACACTATATAGCATTCTGTTCACTGTTCTGTGTCTGCTGGGAATAGTGGTACACCGCTCGCTCAGCCACACTATATAGCATTCTGTTCACTGTTCTGTGTCTGCTGGGAATAGTGGTACACCGCTCACCCGTCACTGTATAGCATTGTGCTCTGTGTCGCTGCTGGGAATAGTGGTACTGTATAGCATTTCTGTACTGCCACTGTACTGCTGCCAGTCAGCGTGTACTGTAAGGATAAGTGAAATGAGGAAGAAATCCGGTGAAAGAGGGAGGGGCAAGGGAAGAGGTGTTTCCCCTGACGGTTCACGTACAGGCCACAGGGGAGCACCCAAGAAAACCCACTCAATACCACCCATGTTGTCCAGGACAACAACCCTCACAAATCCAAAAGAACAGGACCAGATAATTACTTGGATGACCTCTCAAGCGTCCAGCAGTGGGTTAAGCAGCACCAGCACATCACGCACGAGGTCCGAGTCCTCAGCCAGTTACAAGGAGCCAGTGGGCACAAAGCTGACACAACCGGCAGCGACACCACGCACACAACTGCCAGATAACCAGTCCGATGAATTACCTCAGGACACAATGGGGTATTCGCAGGAGCTATTCCCAGCCCAACAAACTTCCACCTTTCAAAGGTCAATGGAGGAACAGCCAGAAATGTTGTGCCTGGATTCACAACCGTTAACTGTGGGAAATGTACCGCGCACTGAAATACGAGGCGAGTCCGAAGAGGACTCGGAAACCCAAATCCCAGAGCAATTTGGGCAGGAGGGGTTGCAATTGCAGGAGGTCGGCCGACAAGATCTGGAAGACGACGTTGGAGTGTGCTGCGCAGAGGTTGTTGTGGGGAGCTCTACTCCACGGCGGTGGCCCACAATGACATATGACGAGTTTGAGGAGATGGAAGAGGAGGGTATGGACAATGTGGACAGAGACCCAGATTTTGTTTGTGAACGAGAACATCGCCGTCGTAGCAGCAGCACAGATGAGTCTGTTGAAGAACACACTGCTGCACGAGTTCGCCTTGTGCCACAAGGTAGGCGGCGCGCAATTTCAGGCACCACAAGCGTGGAAGTTCAAGTGAGAGGCAAAAGAGGAGCAAACAGAAATCGCCAGCAAGGAGGCAGGTGCTCCAAAGTCTGGGCTTTCTTTGAAGACTGCACTGAGGATGTTACCATGGCGATTTGCAAGGTGTGCAAGACCCGCCTGAGCAGGGGGAAAAATATTAACAACCTCTCCACCACCAGCATGAGCCGTCACATGCTATCCAAACATCCCACTCTTTGGGCAAACGCGTCAGGACAGGGTACCAGAAACAACACTGCCTCCCTTGGGTTCACCAGACCCGCCTCAGCAGCAGCAGTAGCCCAGCCATTGCGTGGTTCACAACATTCACAAACATCAGACGACGCTGACACTGTCACTTTCCGGAGTAGTGCTCTTGAGGTCTCCCAGTGTTCATCAAACACAACAACCAACAGCCCTTCCGTGTGCAGCGCTACGGTTCAGTTGTCTGTGTCGGAGATGTTTGAGCGCAAGAGGAAATTGCCAGCAAATGACCCCCGGGCCGTGGCAGTAACAGCCAGCATAGCCAAGCTTCTGGCCTGCGAAATGCTGCCATATCGATTGGTGGAGACAAACAGCTTCAAGGGCATGATGTCAGTGGCCATCCCACGTTACGTGGTTCCCAGCCGCTACCACTTTGCACGCTCTGCAGTGCCTGAGTTGCATGAGCACGTGGTCAGCAAAATAACCCGAAGCTTGAAGAATGCCGTTGCCTGCAAGGTTCACCTCACCACTGACACCTGGACGAGTGCGTTCGGCCAGGGTAGATACATCTCCCTTACCGCGCACTGGGTGAACCTTGTGGAGCCTGGCAGCGATTCCTCACCTGCTACGGCACGGGTGTTGCCCACGCCACAAACAGCTGCACCGCCGTCCCTCCCACTGGATAACAGCAGCACCTACCTCTCTGACTCCTTCTCCTCCAACGCATCTCAAAGCTGTACCTCATCCGGAAACGCTAACCCAGCAGCAGTAGGATCGTGGAAGCAGTGCAGCACAGCTGTTGGCATGCGTCAGCAAGCGTTGCTGAAGCTAATCTGCCTTGGGGATAAGCAGCACACAGGGGAGGAAATTTGGAGGGGAATAAAGGAACAGACGGATTTGTGGCTGGCACCGCTGGACCTGAAACCGGGCATGGTTGTGTGTGATAATGGGAGTAATCTCATTCGCGCTTTAAGGTTGGCTAAGCTGACACACATCCCTTGCCTGGCGCACGTGATGAACCTAGTAGTTCAGCGGTTCCTGAGGACATACCCAGGCGTGCCCGATCTGCTGTTGAAGGTGCGTCGAGTGTCCAAACATTGTAGAAATTCCAGTACTGCTTCGGGGGCACTCGCCAAGATGCAGGAGCGCTTCAATCTCCCCCACCATCGCTTGCTGTGTGATGTCCCTACGCGCTGGAATTCTACGCTGCACATGCTAGCCCGCTTTTGCGAGCAGAAGAGTGCAGTGGTCCAGTACATGACGGCGCAGTACCGAGGCGCATCCGGCCAGCTGCCAAGCTTCTGTGGATCCGATTGGGCCAACATGTTGGACCTCTGCCAAGTCCTCCAAAATTTTGAGCAATCCACGTTGCTTGTGAGCAGTGACAACTCTTCAGTCAGCATTACCATACCACTGCTGTGTTTACTGAAGAGGTCGATGTTAAAAATCAAGGAAACAGCTGTCATGATGCAACTGGGGGAATCTGAAGGAGAAAACGATCAGCGTGATGGTACCAACATCAGGCCATCCGCCTCAGGGAACGCTGGCCCCAGCAGCTATGACGAAGAAGAGGAGGAGGAACAGCTGGAGTTGGAGCAGGAATTTCATGCCACCACTGACGAGGGCCAGAGCGGTGCACGTTGGACTTCCACAATTCAACGCGAATGGTCAGCAGAAGCAGACCAGGAGGAAGGTGACGACTATGATGCATCACAACAACTATCACAACGCTCACAAGAGGATGATGAGGATTCTGGTAGGACTCTGGCACACATGGCTCAATTCATGCTAGACTGCATTGAACGTGACCCACGCATTGTGCGCATTCTGGACAACACCAATTACTGGGTTTATACCCTTCTGGATCCACGGTACAAACACAATGTTCCAAAACTGCTTGAAGAAAGAGTCAGACAGGTCAAAATGGAAGAATACCAGCAGGCCCTTGTGGAGACTTTAGAGAGGAGATTGACATCCTCCCCCTCCTCTAGCCAGTTGTACGCAGACAGACTGACTTCCGCAAACCCAGGACGACCAGGAGGGCAGCAAACAACGCAAGCCGCAGCTAGTACCCAAAAGGGAATGGTATCGGCAGTGTCCTTGGAGTGGGAAAATTTTCTGACACCCATGCAGCCGCAGCCCACTGAACAGCAAGCGTGCAGATCCACCTCCAACACCGATCGCCTGGAGAAGATGGTCAAGGACTACATGTCAGATGGCGTAGCTGTGTCGAACCATCCATCTGCACCCTTCAACTATTGGGTATCGAAGCTAGACACCTGGCACGAACTGGCAATGTACGCAATAGAGGTGCTGGCTTGCCCGGCAGCCAGCGTTATGTCGGAACGCTGTTTCAGTGCTGCCGGAGGCATCGTCACAGATCGGCGTATCCGCCTCTCTACAGACAATGCAGACCGTCTGACTCAAATTAAAATGAATCAATCCTGGATTGGAAATGACTACGCAACACTCCAGGACCCCAACCAAGTAACATGACCAATGAACATCTGGGATGGTGTTGCGTTTCCGGGCCCTGTTTATTGAACCTCTCATCTGTATTACATTTATGACTGCATGGCGGCAAAAAGCATTGCTGCTATATCCGCACGCTTTTTGTCCACATGCAAGGCCTGGGTTGTTGTGTCTCACAAAGCGTGGCCTTCTCCTCCTGCGCCTGCTCCTGTTCCATCACGTCTGCTGCTGCTGGGTTAGCGTTGCCGCGTGGTCCCTGTTTATTGAACCACTTATCTTTATTACATTTATGACTGCATGGCGGTACAAAGCATGCTATCCGCACGCTTCTTGCCCTCATGCAAGGCCTGGGTTGTTGTGTCTCACAAAGCGTGGCCTTCTCCTCCTGCGCCTCCTCCTGTTCCATCACGTCTGCTGCTGCTGGGTTAGCGTTGCCGCGTGGTCCCTGTTTATTGAACCACTTATCTTTATTACATTTATGACTGCATGGCCGTACAAAGCCTGCTATCCGCACGCTTCTTGCCCTCATGCAAGGCCTGGGTTGTTGTGTCTCACAAAGCGTGGCCTTCTCCTCCTGCGCCTGCTCCTGTTCCATCACGTCTGCTGCTGCTGGGTTAGCGTTGCCGCGTGGTCCCTGTTTATTGAACCACTTATCTTTATTACATTTATGACTGCATGGCGGTACAAAGCCTGCTATCCGCACGCTTCTTGCCCTCATGCAAGGCCGGGGTTGTTGTGTCTCACAAAGCGTGGCCTTCTTCTCCTCCTGCGCCACCCTCCTCCTGTTCCATCACGTGTGCTGCTGCTGGGTTAGCGTTACCGGTCCCTTTTCCTGGAACCTCTTATATGTATTACATTTATGACTGCATGCCGACAAAAAACATGTTACCTGTGCAAAGAAAACAGACATTTCCCGCATTTAAAAGACAGTTTTCCCTTTGAAACTTTAAAATCGATTTTCTCAAAAACTATAAGCTCTTTTTGCTAATTTTTTTTTCCTCTTGTACCCACTCCCAAGGTGCACATACCCTGCAAATTTGGGGTATGTAGCATGTAAGGAGGCTTTACAAACCACAAAAGTTCGGGTCCCCATTGACTTCCATTATGTTCGGAGTTCGGGTCGAACACCCGAACATCGCGGCCATGTTCGGCCTGTTCGGCCCGAACCCGAACATCTAGATGTTCGCCCAACACTAGTTCCAGCGTGCGCTCCACTGACGTCACTTCCTGCAACGCCGCCCACTGTATTGTACGTGGCCGGCGTTGCAGGAAGTGACGTCAGTGGAGCGCACGTTGGAACGAGGAAGAGGTGAGTGATCCCCCACCCGTGCCTCTTACTGTCGGCTGGACAGCTGCTTACTCGCTATTTGAAGCTGGAGGGGAGCACAGATCGGGGGACCCAGGCGAGTGAGGGGGGGGGTCCGACCCCCCTCCCCACCGCTAGGCCCAATACCCCCGTCCTGCCCGCTACCCCTCCAGCTCAGCGGAGGGGGGGGGCGACAATTTTTTCAAAATTTGCCTCAGGCGGCAAAAAGTCCAGGGCCGGCCCTGGCCATGAAGTAAACATATAACAACTATAGTTCTTATGCATGATATATGCAGTCCGAAAGCACTCACCAGAAGAATTGAATATAAAGTTTTATATCACCATTTTAGTAAAGTCTGCAATGCTGTCCTGTACACTAAAAATCTCTCAAATAATTTTGCATTTCACACACCTAATTCTTAACATTCTCCACTCCTACACAGCCCTGGCAAGGCCTATCTCACTTTAAAGAGAACCCGAGGTGTGTTTAAAGAATGTTATCTGCATACAGAGGCTGGATCTGCCTATACAGCCCAGCCTCTGTTGCTATCCCAAACCCCACTAAGGTCCCCCTGCACTCTGCAATCCCTCATAAATCACAGCCGTGCTGTGAGGCTGTGTTTACATCTTTAGTGTCAGTCTCAGCTGCTCCCCCGCCTCCTGCATAGCTCCGGTCCCTGCCCCGTCCCTTCCCTCCAATCAGCAGGGAGGGAAGGGATGCAGGCGGGGACTGGAGTTCTGCAGGAGGCGGGGAGAGCAGCAGACTGACACTATACAGATAAACACAGCCAGCTCTGACAAGCTGTTTGTCAGCAGCGTGGCTGTGATTTATGAGGGATTTCAGAGTGCAGGGGGACCTTAGGGGGGTTTGGGATAGCAACAGAGGCTGAGCTGTATAGGCAGATCCAGCCTCTGTATGCAGATAATATTCTTCAAACCCACCTCGGGTTCTCTTTAAGTCTAAAACCTTCTACTCACTCTAGAGGTGTCTCAGCTGAAAGGGTAGGTTGGGACTTACAACCTCCTGAGAAGCTGCTCCATCATTTACTGTATCATCATCCCATTTCTGTCCTTCATAGCATTAGCAACAGTCTTTCAATGCATCTGTATGGCACATGGCTCCAAGCTGTTGCCTAAAGGGATCAAGTCCTAATAAATGCAGAAGACATACTTTTTGCATGTGTACGCATCTTCATGCTTGTTTAATCATTTCTCATGGCATTATTCATCTTCCCTGAATCCACACAAGAGCAAAATAAAACAAGCCTAGTCCTAACAGAATATTTCTCAGATTACCACTACTGCCATCTTTGTATTGCTCTCTGCACTGCAAAGCTATGCATCCATCAGCCATGCACCAATACTCACCATATAACCACTGCTGTTATAGTACCACTAGAATTAGAAGATGTGATCAAATAAGAATTCCATAAAACAGTGCCTCTTCAAGTTATATCGAGTAGTGTGATTAAACTTTAAATACGTTTCTCCCTTACCATCTGCTTTTAAAGGTAGTGAAAAAAAATCTGCTTTGTCTCATAGATTTTGTTAGGTCTGGAACAATCTTGCAGTACCAACACCACACTTGTGCACCAGCTGCGCTAACTATGAAAAAGAGTTCAAAGTGTTCTAAAACATAAAACTGTGCTGCAGTCACAAAATTAACATTAACAAAAACAGAAGATTGAGGAGTGTTTAAACCCAGCTGGCAGTGAAAAAGCTGCACAGAATAACGTGTTTCACCCAACTCTTCTTTCTAAATGTGTGGCTAGCTTCAGCCAAAAACTCACCGATTATAAATTATATTATCAATTAAATCAACAAAGAGAATAGAAAATGTAACACTTAGAGCAATCAAAGAGTTTTCAAAAATTAAACAGAATGTGGTACACTCAAAAAAATACATTAACAAAAAAAAGGGCAATTAATGAATGTATAAACCAAGCTTAAAATGTTAGCATGGTACAGAGTAATATATATTCAAATATTTAGATTTTTTTTTATATATAGCACTTATTTTATAATTTTATCTACAGTAAAAGCTTTCACTGTGAGCTGGGTTTAACCACACCTTAATCTACCTTTTTAGTTCATAAAGAGATGTTTATATGCAGAGCTTGGTCATTTATTTGTTGGTATAGTAGTGGCTGTTCTGTTCAAATATTTCAATTATGGATGTGAACAGACCTGTTGTAATGCTTGGGGGGTATACTTTCTGAGTCAGCATGCATGCTCGAGACTGGAGGGCTCACTCTTCACCTGCTGACCCTGACTGGCACCCCACTAGCTGACCCTCAACCTGTCCCTGCCTGACACACGACTAGCTGGCCCTAATAGGACTTAGGTGAGCAAGCATACAAGCTGATGCAGAAAGCAGACCTACCACCAAGAGCAACAAGACTATATAGCTGGGTGATGGGAAGAGGCTACACAGGTTGTCACAGGAGTGATGAACAAAGGAGCGAGATTGCCCAAATAACAAGACACAATGGCTGCTTAGTGCGATGCCGCACTAAGCCTCAGGCTGAGTAACAAGACAAACAACAGACAGACAGATGGAATGCTTTGACAATCTAGTCACTGACTCAGCGACGGCAAACATTCACACTGACATAGACAAGATAAACAGGTAGGAGCGTAACTAATGGAAACCGCTGCGATAGCTACATCCTCAGGAACAGACTATCAGGAATACTACCAGTCACCAATGTGGTGATGGCAGAATCCAAGCTATCGGGATCAGAAGGACTTCACTGTACCCCCCGCGGATACAGCAAACATCCAAGCAAGAAACAAGGTTAACCCTCCTGGCGGTCTATTAAAAACCGCCAGGGAGCAGCGCAGCAGGTTTTTTTATTTTATTTTTTAAAATCATGAAGCCTAGGGCTCGCTACATGATAGCCGCTGTGCAGCGGCATCCCCCCACCCTCTTTGATCGCCTCCGACAATCAAGCCTGTCCAGAAATCCCGTTCTGAACGGGATTTCCATTAGGGCTTCCCCCGTCGCCATGGCGATGGCCGGGATGACGTCACGACGGGAGTCCCGATCCACCACTCAGCGCTACCTGGCACTGATTGGCCAGGCAGCGCATGGGGTCTGGGGGGGAGGGGGGCGGCGCGGTGCGGCGGGTAGCGGCGAATCAGCGGGTAGCGGCGGCGAACGGTGTGAACATGCAGCTAGCAAAGTGCTAGCTGCGTGTAGCATAAAAAAAATTATGCAAATCGGCCCAGCAGGGCCTGAGACATCCTCCTGCATGGCTTACCCCGAACTATGTTTACTGTTATTATTTCTGTTATTGACATTATTGATTTATATAGTGTCAGCATATCCTCTGGCAGTTTAAAATTTTAGTTGAATATAGTTACATCATTTTCTATCATATACATTAAGAAATGGTAGATTGAAAAAGGAGATTAGGTATCTTTTTATCTCACTCTATTTTTTGCCGTTGCTTCTGCTTTGCTTTATTTTCTTTTAATAAAACTTGTTCTGTAAATGTCCTCTGCACCACATATGTAAGCAATAGAAAATCATTCTCCTAAATCTCTGCCTTTGTGGAGAAGCTACCTTAATGAATTGATTAGATTGGCCAATAGCAAAAAAAAAAAAAAAAAAACAAACAAACAAACATTTTTTCCTGAAATGTATAGAATGAAAGTAGTTGGGGGTTGATGATGCAGTATGTAATCCAAATGATCACGGTATAGTCCTTTCATTTGTTCTCTCTTGTTGTTCTTACTACCATTAATTTCCTCTGCTACTACCATCTGCCAATAACTTCCCCGTCCTTTGAAATTCAAACTGTAGCCCCTTTTTGCACATGTATAAATCTTCTAAGTGCACATTGTTTTTACACCTTTAACTTACTCTAGTGTTTTCTATTGCTGTCCTCCTTTTACCCACTCACAAAATGCTTTGAAGTCAGAGGTGGAATAAGAATATGTTTTGTGAAAATCTTTCTTTTTCCTCAAAATTCTCCTACCTATGTACCGGGGAAATTAAATAATTATTTATTGTGCAATAACATATCGTAATAAATGTGTTTGTGATTTTTTTTTTTTATTTTTTTTTTGGCAATGGTGATAACATATACTTTTTGTGAAAATTTAGACCATCCGTACTTCTGTCTTGACCTGCAAGGGCAAAAATAATTCATTTGAATTACAATATTCACTTCCCTTAAGTCACATGTTTCGAACTCCAGGCCTGGAGGGCCAGATCCATGCCAGTGTTTAGGATGGACTGAGAAAGAAAGGAATGCATTCTACCTGATGGACCACACCTTTCCTGATTCAGACCCATCAATTCATTTGAAGTGTATCAACAATGTGTGAGGATCTCGGCCCTCGTAGGACCGGTTTGACATACCTGCCTTAAGTAATAGGTCGCGGATGGGGAGATTTTGGACACATGTATGGTATATTCACCAAATACCTTGTGTTTAAAGAAGGGAATCCACACTTTGACTTAAAGGACTACTGTCGCGAAAATCTTGAAATTTTAAATTTATGTAAACATATATAGATTTGAAGTGCATTTCTCCTAGAGTAAAATGAGCCATACATTACTTTTCTCCCATGTTGCTGTCACTTACAGTAAGTAGTAGAAATCTGACAGGTTTTGGACTAGCCTATTTCCTCATGTGGGGTTCTCAGGGATTTCTTTATTTTCAAAAGCACTTAGTGAATAGCAGTTGCTCCGTCCAACTGCCAAAAAAGTGTACGGTGAGCAAGGAAGATGGCCAGCATCTTTGTATAAATCTTTTTCTAGGAGTGTATTTATAAAGAATAAAGGCCATGCTGAGAATCCCCTATGGAGAGATGGACTAGCCCGAAATCTGTCGGTAATGTCAGATTTCTACTACTTACTGTAAGTGACAGCAACATAGGAAGAAATAATTTATGGCTCATTTTACCCTAGGAACGTACTTCTTGTTTGTAAGTGTTTATATACATTTTAAATTTTAAGATTTTCGTGACAGTGGTCCTTTAATACAGAAAGTGATTCACCTTGCTAAAGCTTATGTACACATTTTTCTCCGTTTGCATTCCTCAGTTTACTTGCATTGCTTATGTAATAAAACAGTATTCCAGTAATGAACATTGATAATTTAATTAATGAGTTTTCACATAGATTAATTACCGTACATTTAATACAATAATAAACTATAGCCAGCTAGACTTTGAACAAGATTTAATAATAATACAAATCTGCATATTGTGTTTGTAGTATCAAAACAAATATTTCTTACTTAGATAGAATTGTTTTATCAATAATCAGGCATGGTCGGAAGAGCCCATTTCAGTTTCAGGGAAAATTCCGCATACCGTCATACCGAAATTCCGCATACCGGCACATTCCGCCTGTATTCCGTGGTATTCCGCATGTATTTTCCGTAATTTTTATCCGGACTTCCGTAATTTTCGAATGATTGTGTCTATGTTGTCTATTGTCAATAAAGTTGTTGTATATTACGGAAACGTGGTTGAAAAGTGTACTTTCGTAAATTTCAGCCTTTTTTTACGGAAATGCTGTTTTTTTTATATGCGCACTGTTTGGGGGGTGGCGCCTGTGGTGATATATTGGGGTGCTGATGATGTTAGGAATAAAGGAATATATTCTTTCATTTTTCTGCCTGTGTTCCGTGTAAGTCTGCCAGAAGGGAGCTGTTACCTTGAGTTGCTTAGGGCCAGGAAATGGGTGATTGTCTTGACCATGAGGTGCTTTGAGTCTGTATGCAGTTCCTCTGAGAGTGCTAATGGGATTATCTGCCTGGCTGTTTGAACTCAGGAGATGGCCCATTGTCTCAATACACTAAGCCAGAGGACCAGTGTCTGGAGACTAACACAGGAACCTCTGAAATGTACATGACAGGAACATATCTCTGTCATTTTCTGTCTCCTATATCTCACATGTGTATTCTGCTTTGAAGGGATGGTTATCTGGCTGTACTACATTTGCAGTGAATGTCTCTGGAAGCAGGGGGCTGGGACATTAGCATACAGTTCCTCTGGACAGCCAGAAAACAGGTAATTAGGAAACACTTAATCAGACAGTTGCTTTGAAGCAGATCACACAGGACATCCTGCTGCAATGTGAAAGCCTTAATCAATTGTCACCTGTAACCTGGGGAGATTGGAGGTTAACAAAGCCTTTTGTTGTATAGGACACTGTTCACATGTGGATGTCAGATCTCTGGGAAATCAAATTATGTCTGAGGATGTTATTAAATCTAGCTTCCCCCCGTCCACACAGGCTTACAGCCTCCAGGCGTATCTCATAGTATAAAACCGCAGCTAGGATAGCCACAACTTGTAGTTCTTGGAGGTAGCTCACACGGCTAGAACTAACCTGGTTCCTGACCAGAAGTGCGTACCGCCCTTACCACCCCCAGACAAATGGGTTATGTGAGCGGTTCAATGGTACTCTGAAACAGATGCTAAGGGTGTTTGTTGAATCGCAAGGGAGAGACTGGGAGCGATACCTGCCCCACTTACTGTTTGCTTATCGTGAGGTGCCCCAGGCATCCACCGGGTTCTCGCCCTTTGAGCTATTATATGGGAGGAGGGTACGCGGACCCCTCGATCTCATTCGAGAGGTCTGGGAGGGGCAGGACATGGGTCCCGGGGTCTCCATAGTGGAATACGTTCTGAAGTTCCGGGAAAAGATGGACACCCTGGTGGGGTTAGTGCGAGAGAATCTGACTCAAGCCCAGGCCACCCAGAAGCAGTGGTATGACCACGGGGCTAGGGAGAGAGTTTATGAGGTAGGTCGCAAGGTATGGGTCCTAAACCCGATGCGACAGAATAAGCTGCAGGCCGCTTGGGATGGGCCCTATACCATACATAGGAAGATTAGTGATGTGACCTATGTGGTCGCGCTGGATGACCGAGGTAAGCAGCTGAAAACATACCATGTAAATATGTTAAAGGAACATCATGCTAGAACCGCTTGCGCTCTCCCTGTCTGCAGTTTTCTACCGGACGGTGAAGCAGAGGCCCTGGTTGACATCCTGGCATCCACCCAGGAAACCGACTCTGTTACCGAGGTGCAGATCAATCCGGAGTTGACAGCAGAGCAGCAGGCTGGGCTATCTGATGTGCTGACCCTTTACCGTGGTACCTTTACAGCCCGCCCTGGTCTGACCAGCCTGGCTGTACACCATGTTGACACCGGAAATAACAAGCCGGTTAGACAGTCAGCCTATAGAGTCTCCCCTGAGGTTCAGGCCCACATCAGCAAGGAGATTGAGGAAATGCTGTCACTAGGGGTGATCCAACGGTCGCACAGCGCATGGGCATCACCTGTAGTGCTAGTACCCAAACGGGACCAGACCACTCGGTTCTGTGTAGATTATCGAAAACTAAATTTGATAACTGCATCAGATGCTTACCCAATGCCGAGGGTCGACGAATTGTTAGATAAGCTAGCTGGCGCGCAATATCTAACAATCGTGGATTTGAGTCGGGGATACTGGCAGGTCCCTCTAACAGCTGAGGCACGGGAGAGGTCTGCCTTTATCACCCCCTCAGGTCTGTTTGAGTTTAATGTGATGCCTTTTGGGATGAAAAACGCCCCAGCCACCTTCCAAAGGGTTGTAAATGGTCTCCTGGAAGGTTTGGAACACTGCGCTGTCGCCTACCTAGATGACATCGCCGTGTTTAGCGCCAACTGGAACGACCACTTAGCGCAGCTGCCACAGGTTTTGGGGCGCATCACTGCAGCAGGACTAACAGTCAAGCCTAGCAAGTGTCAGATAGGCATGAAACAGGTACAGTACCTGGGACATGTGGTGGGGGGGGGAGAGCTTCGTCCAGATACTGGGAAGGTAGATGCCATTGTGTCCTGGCCCACCCCCCACACGAAGAAGCAGATTCAGTCCTTCTTAGGGACTGCGGGGTACTATAGAAAGTTTGTCCCCAGCTACAGTGCCCTCGCCAAGCCCTTGACAGACCTCACAAAAAAGAAGCTGCCCAAGCAGATTCTCTGGACGCCAGAATGTGAACAGTCATTCACAGCTCTGAAGAGGGCCCTAGCCAGCCCTCCCGTGTTGCAAGCGCCAGACTTCAGCCGACGGTTTGTAGTCCAGACGGACGCCTCAGCCTTTGGCCTAGGTGCTGTATTAAGCCAGGTAAACCAAACTGGGGAAGAACATCCGATTCTGTACTTAAGTCGGAAGCTGCTACCCCGGGAGGTAGCTTACGCCACCATAGAGAAGGAGTGCTTGGCAATTGTATGGGCCCTACAAAAGCTGCAGCACTATCTCTACGGTCGTGTATTCACCGTCGTAACCGACCACAACCCTCTTAGTTGGTTACATCGGGTTTCTGGGGACAATGGAAAACTGCTGAGATGGAGCTTAGTTCTCCAACAATATAGCTTCACCATTCAACATAGGAAGGGGAGCAATCATGGGAATGCTGATGGACTGTCCCGTCAAGCAGAACCAACAATGTAGGTGCTGGCAGGATAATCTGGGAAGATCATCTGCCTTGCCCCATTCTAAAGAGGGGAGTTGTGGTGATATATTGGGGTGCTGATGATGTTAGGAATAAAGGAATATATTCTTTCATTTTTCTGCCTGTGTTCCGTGTAAGTCTGCCAGAAGGGAGCTGTTACCTTGAGTTGCTTGGGGCCAGGAAATGGGTGATTGTCTTGACCATGAGGTGCTTTGAGTCTGTATGCAGTTCCTCTGAGAGTGCTAATGGGATTATCTGCCTGGCTGTTTGAACTCAGGAGATGGCCCATTGTCTCAATACACTAAGCCAGAGGACCAGTGTCTGGAGACTAACACAGGAACCTCTGAAATGTACATGACAGGAACATATCTCTGTGTGTGTGGGGGCGTTTGTCATACGTTGGGTCAGCTGCGCGCTTAGGCCAACGTATGACAAACGCCCCCACACACAATGCAATTACAATTTCCTACGGTAGTGTTGCTCAAGCGTACAATTAGGCATGAACTTATACACGGTTACACTTCAGTCTCTTCTAGGCTATGAGTGTTAGTTTAGTACGGCAGAAGTCAAACTTATTAAATAATAATTTAATATTCTAGAAAAACATAGAACAGTGCAAAACTGAATATATACAAAAAGATTACAAAAAAAACAAAGTAAAAATAGTTACAAGATAAAATGTACAAAGATAACACACAAAGCGATTTTGCTTACCAAAATAAACGGGAAATAAACGTACCAGCGTATCGATCTGGTGTTGTTGCGGGCGGTACGCACTTCTGGTCAGGAACCAGGTTAGTTCTAGCCGTGTGAGCTACCTCCAAGAACTACAAGTTGTGGCTATCCTAGCTGCGGTTTTATACTATGAGATACGCCTGGAGGCTGTAAGCCTGTGTGGACGGGGGGAAGCTAGATTTAATAACATCCTCAGACATAATTTGATTTCCCAGAGATCTGACATCCACATGTGAACAGTGTCCTATACAACAAAAGGCTTTGTTAACCTCCAATCTCCCCAGGTTACAGGTGACAATTGATTAAGGCTTTCACATTGCAGCAGGATGTCCTGTGTGATCTGCTTCAAAGCAACTGTCTGATTAAGTGTTTCCTAATTACCTGTTTTCTGGCTGTCCAGAGGAACTGTATGCTAATGTCCCAGCCCCCTGCTTCCAGAGACATTCACTGCAAATGTAGTACAGCCAGATAACCATCCCTTCAAAGCAGAATACACATGTGAGATATAGGAGACAGAAAATGACAGAGATATGTTCCTGTCATGTACATTTCAGAGGTTTCTGTGTTAGTCTCCAGACACTGGTCCTCTGGCTTAGTGTATTGAGACAATGGGCCATCTCCTGAGTTCAAACAGCCAGGCAGATAATCCCATTAGCACTCTCAGAGGAACTGCATACAGACTCAAAGCACCTCATGGTCAAGACAATCACCCATTTCCTGGCCCCAAGCAACTCAAGGTAACAGCTCCCTTCTGGCAGACTTACACGGAACACAGGCAGAAAAATGAAAGAATATATTCCTTTATTCCTAACATCATCAGCACCCCAATATATCACCACAGCGCCCAGGCGGAATTTCGCGTCCATGAGCTTGTTGTCATGATTGGTCAACTCATTCCGCATCTCCTGATTGGTCAATTCATTCTGATTCAAATTTTGTCGGAATTCCGCATTCCAGCTTGACGTTTCCGGATTCCGCGGAACAATGCGGAAACCCCAATTCCGGCAGAATTTCGGTATTTTAGCTTCCGCGGAATTCGGAAGCTCATGCCTGATAATAATGTAAGTCTGACTTGGCACAATTCACTCTACTGCCATATTACCCATTCCAAAAAAAGCTGTGCGATTCCCCAATTTGGATCTTTGAATTTGTGACACTTACGCGATGTACATTTAAAAGTGCCACATGTTAAATTGGGTATAGATATTGCCAATAATAGAATATTGGTACTGTTGCCAATATTCTACTATCACCTGTTACCCTAGTTTATCCTCAAACTAATCATCTATGCCTAACCAACCTACCCAACATCTAACACTAACCTCCCACCTATCAATGCCTAAGACTGCCACTATCCAGCACCACGGGCAGGACATATGCCGCTACCTGGATATTGGCTATGCAGTAGCTTAACTCCACCGTCGCTATCCCCACATTCACTGACACTGTCTGGAGCTTCACTGCCACAACCATCACTGTCTGGTATGCAGTAGCCTAACCCACCACCACAATCTTTGGCGCTACCACTGCGAACCAAATCCAGCTTCACAGTCACAGCTGCTACCCAGTGCTACCCAGTACAGCAAGGGCAATACCGCTGACAACCATCTCCAGTGTATGTGGCTTTAGCCAGTAATTAAATAAAATAAACATTGGCACCTTTGGCAGTACCCATTTTCCCGAACCTGAATCATCACCAAATTACCTATTTTCAAAAAAATGTAAGTCTACTTATGGCTCATGTGTATCAGTTTGCATTCAATTTATTTAGGTTAGAGATTAGTGCATAGTTTTTCATTTGATTTGTATTCAAGGTGTGTAATTTAAGTCCCTGGGGGCGGTGCACACCTCTGTTGGTTTCATTTCAGTTGCAGCCTGATTGAGCACTGCAAATCCTTTCCCTGTTCTACCTGTTATGACTTACCTGGATCCTGTGCTGAGTCCCATGGTGTCTGTTCACATCTGTTTGTAAGGGGCCACACCCATGTCGAAAAGATTTCCTGTCAGTGCACCCTTCTAGTCTAAGCTGCAGTTTGTTATCTTGGTCATCTACTTGTTCAGTCTGCAGTCATTTATCCTGACCCCTACTTGTCATATATCCACAGTTTGTTACCCTGGCCCCTACCAGTCCAGTTTGCAGTACATTACCCTGTTCCTTGCCAGCCCAGTCTGCAGTCCGTCATCCTGTTTTTTGCTGGTCCAATCTGCAATCTACCATCCTGGTCCTTGCCAGTCTATCTGCAGTTTATCATTCTGGTCCCTGCCCACCCACACCACAATCTGCAATCCTTACCCTGTCTACTCTGTCCACCGTCTGTCATCTTATTCCCTGCCATCCAGTCAGTGTTCAGTTTTATAGATCCTGTCCTGCCCTCTCCACACTGCAGGTATTATATATTGGTATAGAATCTATAAAACCACTATGCTTCTGCATATTAAAAAACAATAATTAACTACATTATTCTCTACTTTAACTACTTCTACTCCTTCCCTAATGTCCCTTACCCACTACCCTCTAGATAGTAAACTCACAAGGGCAGGAACCTCCTTCTTGTGTTTCTTATTCTACTTTATCATATGAACATGTACCAGTACCAGTGATGTCTCAAGCCACACATCAACTATGTACTGTATATGTATTTGTATTGTTGGATATGTTGATTGTACAGAGTTTTCAGTGTCCCATGTATATACACCACAGGTGTCAAACACAAGGCCTGCTGGGAAAATGCAGCCCTTCTGTCCATTTTATGTGGCCCTCAAGAGCTTCTTATGTCCATCATTGTAAGCAGCAAAAAAAAAAGACAGCACACTGTTTTCCTGTCCGGAGGAGCACATCAGTGCCAATGTTCCTCACTGAAACATTGTTACTTTAAACCGGGGTGCTGCAATAACTCATGGGAACCCCCAACATAATTGGCACCGGGCTCCCTCCTAGGATGCAAACCTTGCCCAACCCCCCTCTACCCTGGTAACTGTTAAGAGACACACACCTACACATTTCTTCCCCCCCACCACTGCTACCACCATCTCCCCACAGAGTAGTGCAGCAGAGCAGTGTAATATTTACCTGCCCTAACGATGCATTGTGTCTCTTCTGTTCTTACTGGCAGTCGCACGCTCTGTGCTTCCATACCTCTTCCCGATGACATGACATGCCACAGGAGCCAGAGGTGTGTGGCTGTCAAGAAAATCAGAGGAGACTCAAAGTAGCACTGGAGCAGGCAAATATTAAACTGCTCCAGTGAGCTACTCAGCAGGGGAGAAGAAGGCCCCCCGCAGTCCCTAAAGTTTGAGACTGCTTAATGAATGTTAAATCGTAATAAACAATATGGCCTGCAACTTAGACTATGTTTTAGATTATGGCCCCTTAAGTGATTAAGTTTGACATCCCTGACCGAACATCAATAAATCACTAGGCCAAGATTATATTATTTCATCTTTCGTTAATCACTGTGCAGAGTGCAGGGCAACTACCCCCAGTGTTTTTTAAACACAATTAACCAGTCTTCTGACACTCTGGGTGGTTCCTACTTGTTTTTAGAGATGGCCCGAACTCTTCCCCGGCGAACAGGAAATGGTAAACTTCCGTGGTTCGTAATCGCGGAGAACAGAAAACGTTTCGCCCCCATAGTGCATCATTAGGGTCAACTTTGACCCTCTACATCATAGTCAGCAGGCACATTGTAGCCAATCAGGCTACACTCTCTCCTGGAGCCACACCCCCATTATAAAAGGTAGGCAGCATAAGGCATTGGACTCACTCGTGTGCCTGCAGCAATTAGAGAAAGAAGAGTGTAACGATCGGTGTAACACAGAGAGGGTCTGATTACCGGTGAACTGCAGTATCACCGAGAATACAGAATATACCCGATTATTGGTGATCTGCAGTATCACCGATAATCAGATATATCTACTAACCTCTGGACACCTGAGATAACAAGTGAGTGTTAGATGCAACAGTATACTTTGAGTACTGCACAGAAGTATGTTCCTTCCGATGGCCTAGACTCTCCCGGGGGAGGAGCTAGGCTGAGAGTAGGAAGGGCAGAGCGTAAGTGATACCAGAGAGAGGGTGTCACTAACAGGTCTGGGAACTGCCTCTAACAGTAAGGCCAGTTCTCGAGGTCGGGCAAGCCAGGTCGTTAACACACAGACAGATAAGGAACAGATTCAGGAGACAGATATGGAATCCAATAAACAGGCAGGGTTTGGCAACGGAGTATCAGAATAGCAAGGTACAGAATCAGGAGGCAAATACAGAGTCCAGGAATGAGCAGAGTTTGGCAAAAGGATATCAGAAATAGCAAGGTACAGAATCAGAGTTCAGAGGAATAGTCAGGCAGGCAGAAGGTCATAACAAATAATACAGTTCAATATTCCTAATGCTAAGGTGTGAGTTCCTTGATCATCAACACCTTTGGAAACTATGCTAGAACACAGATACAGACAAGGTCTGAGTGCTACCACGTAGTGATCACAACAGCAGACAACCAGAGAATGACCATCACCCAGTATATATACTATAGGGCTCACCAGCGCCACCCCTAAGTGCAGGACCAATGGAAGGTGGTGAAAATGTCAGCTGACCCGCTTGGTCAGCTGACTCTTCTCTGGCTGTCATATAAGCTCTGCCTCTCAGCGCGCGCGCGTCCTTCTGAACCTGTGTGGACTAGCAGTCCCAGCCACACCAGACATGTCTTGCAATGTATCCGCTGATTCGGGCGCGGGGGCCGCCGCCCCGCTCTCCAAGCAAGTGGCGGCTTCCCCGCGTCCAACCACCATGTCAGTAGTATTGCTATGCGCGCAATCCGCTGCATCCAACGCGGACTCCACCGCTCTGCCCATGCGGCATGCGGATGTTTCTTCGCGTTGCGCTGCCATGTTAGACGCGGAAACAGCCGCCTCACTCTGAGCACTTGTGGCAGCTTTTCCGCGTTTCCTCACAGTACACCATCCCCCCTGAGGAGTGGACTCCGGACAGCTCCTACCAGGCTTCTCAGGATGCAACGCGTGGAACTACCTTCTTAATTTGTCAGCATGCATGCGACATTCAGGTACCCATGATCTCTCCTTAATACCATACCCTTGGGAATGAACCAGATATTGTACTGAGTTCTGAACTATGCGTGAGTCTAAAATCTTCTCCACTTCGTACTCAGGTTGGTCATCTATCATCACAGGAGGAGGAGGAGGAGTGGGACCCACATGGACTGCTGGCTTAAGCAGGGATACATGAAAGGATCTCACACCACGCATACTTGCAGGAAGATCAATGGCATAAGTAACATCGTTGATCTTCCTAGTTACTAGAAACGGACCCACATACCTGGGCCCCAACTTGGCTGAGGGCTGTTTCAAGGTCAAGTGACGTGTGGACACCCAGACTAAGTCTCCTGGTTGAAACCTCCACTCTAAGGAACGTGTTTTGTCAGCTTGACCTTTTTGACTTTGAAATGCCTTCTCCAAATTATTTTTCACGATCCACCACATGTCTTTAAATGACCTTTGCCAGGCCTCCAGAGCTGGAAACGGAGTGGAGGCGACTGGCAATGGGGAGAATTTAGGCAAGTTCCCGGTCACTATCTGAAATGGACAAAATCCTGAGGAAGAACTTTTCAAATTATTGTGCGCAAATTCTGCGAAGGGCAAAAACTTGACCCAATCATTTTGCGCTTCTGCAACGTAACACCTCAAAAACTGCTCCAATGATTGATTGACTCTTTCAGTCTGATCATTGGTCTGTGGGTGGTAGCCCGACAAAAATGACAGTTCCATGCCCCTTTGGTGACAAAATGCTCTCCAAAATCTCGAAACAAATTGGACTCCCCGATCTGACATTATGTTTTCCGGAATGCCATGCAATCGGAAAACGTGGCTGATGAACAAATCGGCCAACTCCTGGGCCGAGGGGAGTCCTTTCAAGGGCACAAAATGGGCCATTTTACTAAAGCGATCGACTACCACCCAAATGACCGACATGCCCTCAGACCTGGGAAGCTCACCCACAAAATCCATGGACAAGTGGCTCACTCGGGGTGGGCAAGGGCTGCAACGTTCCCACAGGTGCCAGCCGGGAGGGCTTACTCTTCGCACACACCGCACACTCTCTAACATACTCCTTGCAATCTGTTGCCAGAGAAGGCCACCAAGCGCACCTGGCAACAAGATCCTGTGTTCTGGAGGCCCCAGGGTGTCCCGCATTTTTGTGTGAGTGGAACATCTGTAAAATCTGAAGACGGAATGGCAGTGGTATAAACATAACCTCTTTGGGCTTCCCCTCCCGGACGTCCTGCTGAAAGGGACCTAAAGTCTCTGTCCAATCTTCCCAAGTCTCAGTTGTTGCTAGTACCAGTTTCTGTGGGACAATGGTCTCTGGGGCGGAGGGCTGTGCTGTCTCCGGCTCAAAACATCTGGACAGGGCATCTGCCTTAATGTTTTTGCTACCTGGAGTGTACGTAATTATAAATCTGAACCTCGAGAAGAACAATGACCATCGAGCCTGACGGGGGCTTAATCTCTTAGCTCCCTCGATGTATTCCAAATTTTTGTGATCAGTGTAAACTGTAATTGTATGTTCTGCTCCTTCCAACCAATGACGCCATTCTTCAAAGGCCAATTTGATGGCCAGGAGCTCCCTGTTGCCTATATCGTAGTTTCTCTCTGCCGGAGAGAACCTATGAGAAAAATAGGCACATGGGTGCAATCTACCCTGCAACCCTGACCGCTGGGACAGCACAGCCCCTACCCCGACCTCCGAGGCGTCCACCTCAACAATAAAGGGATAGGAGGTGTCAACGTGTCTTAGGATGGGTGCAGAGCAAAACAAATCTTTCAAAGTGGAGAATGCATGCAGAGCTTCTGGAGACCAGTGGGTAGTATCTGCCCCTTTCTTAGTGAGACTGGTGAGGGGTGCAATGACAGTGGAGTACCCCTTTATGAACCTTCTATAGTAATTGGCAAAGCCTAAAAATTTCTGAAGAGATTTTAACCCCACTGGTTGAGGCCATTCCAACACAGCAGAGACCTTGGCAGGATCCATAGACAGGCCCGAGGTGGAAATTATATACTATAGCGCTCACCAGCGCCACCCCTAAGTGCTGGACCAATGGAAGGTGGTGAAAATGTCAGCTGACCCGCTTGGTCAGCTGACTCTTCTCTGGCTGTCATATAAGCTCTGCCTCTCAGCGCGCGCGCGCGTGTCCTTCTGAACCTGTGTGGACTAGCAGTCCCAGCCACACCAGACATGTCTTGCAATGTATCCGCTGATTCGGGCTCTCCAAGCAAGCGGTGGCTTCCCCGCGTCCAACCACCATGTCAGTAGTATTGCTATGCGCGCAATCCGCTGCATCCAACGCGGACTCCACCGCTCTGCCCATGCGGCATGCAGCGATTTCTTCGCGTTGCGCCGCCATGTTAGACGCGGAAACAGCCGCCTCACTCTGAGCACTTGCGGCGGCTTTTCCGCATTTCCTCAAAGAGAGGTTGCTGCAGAGACATTAGGGAAAGCTTATTTAGGCTCTTGTAGGCTTGTTAGCTTGCTCCTTGCTGATTCTTATTGCTAACAAAGCACCCATTAACAGCTCTTTTGAGAGCTAATGTTGTTCTTGAAATCTATTTTATTTTTATTTTTTTGTGTGGCCCACTTGCATTATATACAGCCCTGTCAGTCAGTCGCAGATGGCCTTTGGCACCTTAATTCCTACTGTGCCACTGCCAGGCCCAGCACATTCAGTGACTACCTGTGTGTGTGACAGGCAGCTGCACATTTGTAATCCAAATCACTGCACCAGTTCACTGTTCAGTGCACCTACCTACCTATACCTATGTGAACGCACGCATTGTTAATACCACCAGTCATTGCATCTGTCATTGCAGTCCGTGTGTGTGTGTGACAGGCAGCTGCACATTTGTAATCCCAATCACTGCACCTCTTCACTGTTCAGTGCACATACCTACCTATACCTCCGTGAGCGCACGCATTGTTAATACCACCAGTCATTGCACCTGTTCACGGTACTTGTGTGTGTGTGACAGGCAGCTGCACATTTGTAATACCAGTCACGGCAACCTGTTCACTGCACCTGTGTAACCGCACATTGTTGTACAAGCAGTCACTGCATACCTGTTCACTGCACCTGTGTAACTGTACATTGTATTAGTCAAGTGCATACCTTTCACTTCATCCCCCCCCCCAGTATGGACAAAGCAAAAGGCAGAGCCAATAAAAAGATATATAGACCAGCGCTAAGATGTATTTTGAGTCCTTATGGTTAAAAAACCTGGTTGTATATGTGGATATTAATGTCCAACAGTTCATTCAAATGAAAGCTTAGTCAGGACCTTGGCCAGACCTCTTAAGACTTAAATCATATATAGATAGCGCTCCATTATTGAGTTGACACTGCATCTGCCCGGTTATGAACCGGGGACTAGTGTTGGGCGAACATCTAGATGTTCGGGTTCGGGCCGAACAGGCCGAACATGGCCGCGATGTTCGGGTGTTCGACCCGAACTCCGAACATAATGGAAGTCAATGGGGACCCGAACTTTTGTGGTTTGTAAAGCCTCCTTACATGCTACATACCCCAAATTTACAGGGTATGTGCACCTTGGGAGTGGGTACAAGAGGAAAAAAAAATTAGCAAAAAGAGCTTATAGTTTTTGAGAAAATCGATTTTAAAGTTTCAAAGGGAAAACTGTCTTTTAAATGCGGGAAATGTCTGTTTTCTTTGCACAGGTAACATGTTTTTTGTCGGCATGCAGTCATAAATGTAATACATATAAGAGGTTCCAGGAAAAGGGACCGGTAACGCTAACCCAGCAGCAGCACACGTGATGGAACAGGAGGAGGGTGGCGCAGGAGGAGGAGAAGGCCACGCTTTGTGAGACACAACAACCCAGGCCTTGCATGAGGGCAAGAAGCGTGCGGATAGCATGCTTTGTACCGCCATGCAGTCATAAATGTAATAAAGATAAGTGGTTCAATAAACAGGGACCACGCGGCAACGCTAACCCAGCAGCAGCAGACGTGATGGAACAGGAGGAGGCGCAGGAGGAGAAGGCCACGCTTTGTGAGACACAACAACCCAGGCCTTGCATGAGGGCAAGAAGCGTGCGGATAGCATGCTTTGTACCGCCATGCAGTCATAAATGTAATAAAGATAAGTGGTTCAATAAACAGGGACCACGCGGCAACGCTAACCCAGCAGCAGCAGACGTGATGGAACAGGAGCAGGCGCAGGAGGAGAAGGCCACGCTTTGTGAGACACAACAACCCAGGCCTTGCATGAGGGCAAGAAGCGTGCGGATAGCATGCTTTGTACCGCCATGCAGTCATAAATGTAATAAAGATAAGTGGTTCAATAAACAGGGACCACGCGGCAACGCTAACCCAGCAGCAGCAGACGTGATGGAACAGGAGCAGGCGCAGGAGGAGAAGGCCACGCTTTGTGAGACACAACAACCCAGGCCTTGCATGAGGGCAAGAAGCGTGCGGATAGCATGCTTTGTACCGCCATGCAGTCATAAATGTAATAAAGATAAGTGGTTCAATAAACAGGGACCACGCGGCAACGCTAACCCAGCAGCAGCAGACGTGATGGAACAGGAGCAGGCGCAGGAGGAGAAGGCCACGCTTTGTGAGACACAACAACCCAGGCCTTGCATGTGGACAAAAAGCGTGCGGATATAGCAGCAATGCTTTTTGCCGCCATGCAGTCATAAATGTAATACAGATGAGAGGTTCAATAAACAGGGCCCGGAAACGCAACACCATCCCAGATGTTCATTGGTCATGTTACTTGGTTGGGGTCCTGGAGTGTTGCGTAGTCATTTCCAATCCAGGATTGATTCATTTTAATTTGAGTCAGACGGTCTGCATTTTCTGTAGAGAGGCGGATACGCCGATCTGTGACGATGCCTCCGGCAGCACTGAAACAGCGTTCCGACATAACGCTGGCTGCCGGGCAAGCCAGCACCTCTATTGCGTACATTGCCAGTTCGTGCCAGGTGTCTAGCTTCGATACCCAATAGTTGAAGGGTGCAGATGGATGGTTCGACACAGCTACGCCATCTGACATGTAGTCCTTGACCATCTTCTCCAGGCGATCGGTGTTGGAGGTGGATCTGCACGCTTGCTGTTCAGTGGGCTGCGGCTGCATGGGTGTCAGAAAATTTTCCCACTCCAAGGACACTGCCGATACCATTCCCTTTTGGGTACTAGCTGCGGCTTGCGTTGTTTGCTGCCCTCCTGGTCGTCCTGGGTTTGCGGAAGTCAGTCTGTCTGCGTACAACTGGCTAGAGGAGGGGGAGGATGTCAATCTCCTCTCTAAAGTCTCCACAAGGGCCTGCTGGTATTCTTCCATTTTGACCTGTCTGACTCTTTCTTCAAGCAGTTTTGGAACATTGTGTTTGTACCGTGGATCCAGAAGGGTATAAACCCAGTAATTGGTGTTGTCCAGAATGCGCACAATGCGTGGGTCACGTTCAATGCAGTCTAGCATGAATTGAGCCATGTGTGCCAGAGTCCTACCAGAATCCTCATCATCCTCTTGTGAGCGTTGTGATAGTTGTTGTGATGCATCATAGTCGTCACCTTCCTCCTGGTCTGCTTCTGCTGACCATTCGCGTTGAATTGTGGAAGTCCAACGTGCACCGCTCTGGCCCTCGTCAGTGGTGGCATGAAATTCCTGCTCCAACTCCAGCTGTTCCTCCTCCTCTTCTTCGTCATAGCTGCTGGGGCCAGCGTTCCCTGAGGCGGATGGCCTGATGTTGGTACCATCACGCTGATCGTTTTCTCCTTCAGATTCCCCCAGTTGCATCATGACAGCTGTTTCCTTGATTTTTAACATCGACCTCTTCAGTAAACACAGCAGTGGTATGGTAATGCTGACTGAAGAGTTGTCACTGCTCACAAGCAACGTGGATTGCTCAAAATTTTGGAGGACTTGGCAGAGATCCAACATGTTGGCCCAATCGGATCCACAGAAGCTTGGCAGCTGGCCGGATGCGCCTCGGTACTGCGCCGTCATGTACTGGACCACTGCACTCTTCTGCTCGCAAAAGCGGGCTAGCATGTGCAGCGTAGAATTCCAGCGCGTAGGGACATCACACAGCAAGCGATGGTGGGGGAGATTGAAGCGCTCCTGCATCTTGGCGAGTGCCTCCGAAGCAGTACTGGAATTTCTACAATGTTTGGACACTCGACGCACCTTCAACAGCAGATCGGGCACGCCTGGGTATGTCCTCAGGAACCGCTGAACTACTAGGTTCATCACGTGCGCCAGGCAAGGGATGTGTGTCAGCTTAGCCAACCTTAAAGCGCGAATGAGATTACTCCCATTATCACACACAACCATGCCCGGTTTCAGGTCCAGCGGTGCCAGCCACAAATCCGTCTGTTCCTTTATTCCCCTCCAAATTTCCTCCCCTGTGTGCTGCTTATCCCCAAGGCAGATTAGCTTCAGCAACGCTTGCTGACGCATGCCAACAGCTGTGCTGCACTGCTTCCACGATCCTACTGCTGCTGGGTTAGCGTTTCCGGATGAGGTACAGCTTTGAGATGCGTTGGAGGAGAAGGAGTCAGAGAGGTAGGTGCTGCTGTTATCCAGTGGGAGGGACGGCGGTGCAGCTGTTTGTGGCGTGGGCAACACCCGTGCCGTAGCAGGTGAGGAATCGCTGCCAGGCTCCACAAGGTTCACCCAGTGCGCGGTAAGGGAGATGTATCGACCCTGGCCGAACGCACTCGTCCAGGTGTCAGTGGTGAGGTGAACCTTGCAGGCAACGGCATTCTTCAAGCTTCGGGTTATTTTGCTGACCACGTGCTCATGCAACTCAGGCACTGCAGAGCGTGCAAAGTGGTAGCGGCTGGGAACCACGTAACGTGGGATGGCCACTGACATCATGCCCTTGAAGCTGTTTGTCTCCACCAATCGATATGGCAGCATTTCGCAGGCCAGAAGCTTGGCTATGCTGGCTGTTACTGCCACGGCCCGGGGGTCATTTGCTGGCAATTTCCTCTTGCGCTCAAACATCTCCGACACAGACAACTGAACCGTAGCGCTGCACACGGAAGGGCTGTTGGTTGTTGTGTTTGATGAACACTGGGAGACCTCAAGAGCACTACTCCGGAAAGTGACAGTGTCAGCGTCGTCTGATGTTTGTGAATGTTGTGAACCACGCAATGGCTGGGCTACTGCTGCTGCTGAGGCGGGTCTGGTGGTGAGTCTGGTGAACCCAAGGGAGGCAGTGTTGTTTCTGGTACCCTGTCCTGACGCGTTTGCCCAAAGAGTGGGATGTTTGGATAGCATGTGACGGCTCATGCTGGTGGTGGAGAGGTTGTTAATATTTTTCCCCCTGCTCAGGCGGGTCTTGCACACCTTGCAAATCGCCATGGTAACATCCTCAGTGCAGTCTTCAAAGAAAGCCCAGACTTTGGAGCACCTGCCTCCTTGCTGGCGATTTCTGTTTGCTCCTCTTTTGCCTCTCACTTGAACTTCCACGCTTGTGGTGCCTGAAATTGCGCGCCGCCTACCTTGTGGCACAAGGCGAACTCGTGCAGCAGTGTGTTCTTCAACAGACTCATCTGTGCTGCTGCTACGACGGCGATGTTCTCGTTCACAAACAAAATCTGGGTCTCTGTCCACATTGTCCATACCCTCCTCTTCCATCTCCTCAAACTCGTCATATGTCATTGTGGGCCACCGCCGTGGAGTAGAGCTCCCCACAACAACCTCTGCGCAGCACACTCCAACGTCGTCTTCCAGATCTTGTCGGCCGACCTCCTGCAATTGCAACCCCTCCTGCCCAAATTGCTCTGGGATTTGGGTTTCCGAGTCCTCTTCGGACTCGCCTTGTATTTCAGTGCGCGGTGCATTTCCCACAGTTAACGGTTGTGAATCCAGGCACAACATTTCTGGCTGTTCCTCCATTGACCTTTGAAAGGTGGAAGTTTGTTGGGCTGGGAATAGCTCCTGCGAATACCCCATTGTGTCCTGAGGTAATTCATCGGACTGGTTATCTGGCAGTTGTGTGCGTGGTGTCGCTGCCGGTTGTGTCAGCTTTGTGCCCACTGGCTCCTTGTAACTGGCTGAGGACTCGGACCTCGTGCGTGATGTGCTGGTGCTGCTTAACCCACTGCTGGACGCTTGAGAGGTCATCCAAGTAATTATCTGGTCCTGTTCTTTTGGATTTGTGAGGGTTGTTGTCCTGGACAACATGGGCGGTATTGAGTGGGTTTTCTTGGGTGCTCCCCTGTGGCCTGTACGTGAACCGTCAGGGGAAACACCTCTTCCCTTGCCCCTCCCTCTTTCACCGGATTTCTTCCTCATTTCACTTATCCTTACAGTACACGCTGACTGGCAGCAGTACAGTGGCAGTACAGAAATGCTATACAGTACCACTATTCCCAGCAGCGACACAGAGCACAATGCTATACAGTGACGGGTGAGCGGTGTACCACTATTCCCAGCAGCGACACAGAGCACAATGCTATACAGTGACGGGTGAGCGGTGTACCACTATTCCCAGCAGCGACACAGAGCACAATGCTATACAGTGGCGAACGAGCGGTGTACCACTATTCCCAGCAGACACAGAACAGTACACAGAATGCTATATAGTGTGGCTGAACGAGCGGTGTACCACTATTCCCAGCAGACACAGAACAGTACACAGAATGCTATATAGTGTGGCTGAACGAGCGGTGTACTACTGTTCCCAGCAGACACAGAACAGTACACAGAATGCTATATAGTGTGGCTGAACGAGCGGTGTACTACTGTTCCCAGCAGACACAGAACAGTACACAGAATGCTATATAGTGTGGCTGAACGAGCGGTGTACTACTGTTCCCAGCAGACACAGAACAGTACACAGAATGCTATATAGTGTGGCTGAACGAGCGGTGTACCACTGTTCCCAGCAGACACAGAACAGTACACAGAATGCTATATAGTGTGGCTGAACGAGCGGTGTACCACTATTCCCAGCAGACACAGAACAGTACACAGAATGCTATATAGTGTGGCTGAACGAGCGGTGTACTACTGTTCCCAGCAGACACAGAACAGTACACAGAATGCTATATAGTGTGGCTGAACGAGCGGTGTACTACTGTTCCCAGCAGACACAGAACAGTACACAGAATGCTATATAGTGTGGCTGAACGAGCGGTGTACCACTATTCCCAGCAGACACAGAACAGTACACAGAATGCTATATAGTGTGGCTGAACGAGCGGTGTACTACTGTTCCCAGCAGACACAGAACAGTACACAGAATGCTATATAGTGTGGCTGAACGAGCGGTGTACTACTGTTCCCAGCAGACACAGAACAGTACACAGAATGCTATATAGTGTGGCTGAACGAGCGGTGTACTACTGTTCCCAGCAGACACAGAACAGTACACAGAATGCTATATAGTGTGGCTGAACGAGCGGTGTACTACTGTTCCCAGCAGACACAGAACAGTACACAGAATGCTATATAGTGTGGCTGAACGAGCGGTGTACCACTATTCCCAGCAGACACAGAACAGTACACAGAATGCTATATAGTGTGGCTGAACGAGCGGTGTACTACTGTTCCCAGCAGACACAGAACAGTACACAGAATGCTATATAGTGTGGCTGAACGAGCGGTGTACCACTATTCCCAGCAGACACAGAACAGTACACAGAATGCTATATAGTGTGGCTGAACGAGCGGTGTACTACTGTTCCCAGCAGACACAGAACAGTACACAGAATGCTATATAGTGTGGCTGAACGAGCGGTGTACTACTGTTCCCAGCAGACACAGAACAGTACACAGAATGCTATATAGTGTGGCTGAACGAGCGGTGTACTACTGTTCCCAGCAGACACAGAACAGTACACAGAATGCTATATAGTGTGGCTGAACGAGCGGTGTACTACTGTTCCCAGCAGACACAGAACAGTACACAGAATGCTATATAGTGTGGCTGAACGAGCGGTGTACTACTGTTCCCAGCAGACACAGAACAGTACACAGAATGCTATATAGTGTGGCTGAACGAGCGGTGTACCACTGTTCCCAGCAGACACAGAACAGTACACAGAATGCTATATAGTGTGGCTGAACGAGCGGTGTACTACTGTTCCCAGCAGACACAGAACAGTACACAGAATGCTATATAGTGTGGCTGAACGAGCGGTGTACTACTGTTCCCAGCAGACACAGAACAGTACACAGAATGCTATATAGTGTGGCTGAACGAGCGGTGTACTACTGTTCCCAGCAGACACAGAACAGTACACAGAATGCTATATAGTGTGGCTGAACGAGCGGTGTACTACTGTTCCCAGCAGTGACACACAATGACTGGGGGGGACCCTGGCTAGCGTGGCTGGAGCGCGAACTACCCTGCCTGCCTACCCAAAGCTAAACCCACAGACAAATGGCGGAGATATGACGTGGTTCGGGTATTTATTTACCCGAACCACGTGACAGTTCGGCCAATCAGAGCGCGTTCGGGTCCGAACCACGTGACCCGTTCGGCCAATCACAGCGCTAGCCGAACGTTCGGGGAACGTTCGGCCATGCGCTCTTAGTTCGGCCATATGGCCGAACGGTTTGGCCGAGCACCGTCAGGTGTTCGGCCGAACTCGAACATCACCCGAACAGGGTGATGTTCTGCAGAACCCGAACAGTGGCGAACACTGTTCGCCCAACACTACCGGGGACCTAAGTCACTATGCACCGTGCCACATGCCGACTCATCAGGGGCGTGGTTAGCCTCTGGATGCCAGGAAGATTTGTATCGCCGCAATGTTCCCGCCCACTGCTACGCTCATCCCATCAGAGCTGGAGGCTGCCTCCGGGTGTGACGTGTATGTGTGTATGTATGTGTGTATGTTTTTTATTTATAATAACATGTAATTTTATATATATGATATTATGATGCAATATGTGTTTTATGGATGTAAAACGGAAACCTAGTGTTGCGACCCTAGCGGGGTATCTACCGCGAGGTGGGCTTTTACAAAATGGAGGCAGGCGTCCCAGCAGGAAGAGTCTAAATAACATGCACTCCACTACGAGCCGAAGAGTGACACATACACGTCACACCTGGAAGCAGCCTCCAGCTCTGATGGGATGAGCGTAGCGGTGGGCGGGAACATTGCAGCGATACAAATCTTCCTGGGGTCCAGAGGCTAACCACGCCCCTGATGAGTCACGCGCGGTGATGAAACGTGTAGGGTGGAGCCAAAGGACGCACAGGAAGTGCACACTACTACGGAGTGAGCGGCAACTAGACGGGCGAGAGAAACGTGGCCACCAACGAGCCTATCCGGAGAGGCACTGGGGGGAGCCCGTTAAACTCTGCGCGCTGTCATTCTGCATATACTTGTGCGTGCATTTTAAAATAAAGTATCTTTTTTACCTCACGGAGTTACGCTATGCGAGGTTTTGTCCCTCTCTTCTGAGCTACCTACATACAAGAACAGAAGCATCTGGGCAAAGACAGGAGGAAGAACCTTTCTGGATAACTGCCACCTTGCAGGAGGGAACTGGACATCCAGTGAGTGATCTTTGAACAATCTCACAGTGGTCAAACAGGCAGGGTGAGTGAAACTCCTATGGGAGTGAATTGTTAATGAACAATAAATAACAAAAGGCAGAGCCAGAGGCAGGCCACCTGGCAGGTCTGTTCGAGGTCGCGCTGTCGTGATTTCGTGCGGCCCTCGACCAAAGTACAGTGTTCAGAAGAAGGCACGTGCCATCAACCCCCAATATTGTCAGGACGTAGTTGACTATTTAACACAGAACACCTCATCTTTCTCAGCTTCCGCACGGAAGCGTGACCTATCTTCCTCCTCCTGCTCTGATTCTGGCACCCCACTTAACACTCAGTCGGCCGCCAACACCAAAGTGCCATCACCCCGGGACTCAGCGGTGAGGACATTTTTTTGTGTTTCTGCCTCAGATGAGAGCAATGCCATCTGTACTCTCTGCCACCAAAAATTGAGCCATGGAAAGACCAAGACCCGCGTATGGACAACTACCTTACGAAGGCACATGATTACAAAGCACAAACTGCAATGGGATGACCACGTGAGGAAAAGCAGCACACAAAAGCAAAGCCACACACCGCAGTGGAAGAAACCAGGCTGCAATTTTTTCTCAAAAAAGGTGATACCTAAACTGTACCGTGAAGTTGAAAGGCAAGTGGTAACATCTCTGGCACACAGCGTTGGGTGAAAGGTCCATCTGACCACGGGTGCCTGGTCTGCAAAGCATGCTCAGGCCTGCCCGAAGACTAAGTCAGTCCCCACACACAGCATCTCTGCCTGCACGCCGTGTGACTGCCTACCCTAAGACTAAGTCGGTCCCCGCACAGCATCTCTGCCTGCAGGCCGCTTGACTGCCTTCTCCTCCACCACCAACAGGGTCCTCCAGGACTCCAGGCGGATTCCTGAATTTTTAAGGCCGCTGCTAGCAGTGACCGCTACAATAATTTTTCTGGTGCGTGTACATGCCTGCCTAATTTTTCTGGCTGCACTGCGGCTGCAATAACAAAACAAAAGGCATGTACATGTGTCAATTCCCCTTCGTGATCGTTACCTTGCCGCAGTGAAGGGGCTTGCGTATCACAATGAAGCAATGACCGACGGCTATATGAGTGGGGGGGGGGGGGACACCAAAGATAATAAGGTCGTTGCTTCATTGTGGACAGACCAAATTCGATCAGCTGGATAATCACTGTTGTTCTGTCATTGAGCTACCTCAGCCTTGCGACCATATGGGCTTGAAAACCGCTATTGCCTGCACTCTCGCCATGGTGCGCACCAGTCCAGCATGGCCATCACAACACAAACAGCTGTTTGCAGTGCGTTAGACAGTGAGTGTGGTGTGTCAGTGTGAAGCAGTACTCTAATTACACTCCCTGATTGATGTATACACATGCAAGATGTTTTAAAGCACTTTGGGCCTCCAATTTAGCATGCAATGTGATTTCTGCCCTTAAAACACTGCTTTGCGTCAAATCCAGGTTTTTCCCCGGGACTTTTGGCATCTATCCCACTCATTCATGCAAAAACTCAGATGTTAGACCCCTTGAAACATCTTTTCCATCACTTTTGTGGCCAGCATGAATGTTTCTAGTTTTCAAAGTTCACCTCCCCATTGAAGTCGATTGCGGTTTGCGAAAGTTCACAAGTTCGCAAACGTTTGCGGAGGTTCATGAACCCGGTTCGCGAACCTAAAATCAGAGGTTCTGGCCATCTCTACTTGTTTTACTAATGCCACCATTGTGTTGGCTCCTAAACAATTAAAGATGGCATGCCTAATATACTACAGACATATTGCTCTGACATCAGTAGCAAAGAAATCTTCATTTAAAATCTTCATGAAATCTTCATGGAAAAGTTTTCACCAGGTGTGCATGTTTTTCTTCAGGGCACGCTTCACATTTCAAAAAACATATAGATAATTCACTGATTTTACTTTAAAACTAACTTTAGTCTATACTAAAGGCATATGCCGGCCTGTGGCAGGCATGAAGCCTTGTCTACACGAGGAGATGTGGAGGCGATGTTCCTTATCAATCGAGCCGCTGATGCGGCTCGATTGATAAGATCCGTCAGGTCCGATTTTGCCGCCGCTGATTCCCTGCTCGTTCCCCATGAGGGGACAATGGCAGGGAATCGATCGCCGGATCACCTCGTGTAGATCCAGCTTTAGATAGTGACCTGCCTATATATACCCAGTAAAGCACTGAAAAAGTGCATGGCATTGGAGAAGGTGAGAATGCAGCATATGACCTGATCACTCACCAGAAATGCTCTCTGGCTGCAGCTTACTTACCCTGCAAGACCTCTACAACAAGTGCACAAAGAGAGCCAACAGGATTACCACTGACACTTCTCACTCTGTCCTTTCTATATTCCATCTTCTTTAACCTATACTTACATTAAAAGAGAGATAGAGAGAAAAGATGAAAGGAAAATATTGCTGCATGGTCAGATAGAAAGTTTGCACATCCACATGTTACTGGAAACACAGAACTATTTGATGATATTCTTTTTTTAGTCTGGCTTGAAATGTATTATTCTCTGTGTGCTCGGCAGGGCATTATCTATAATGGTCTGTAGACTAGCATGATACAAGTCTTTTTGGTATCTACATGTGTTTTATATATTTTTTGTACTATTAATTCAAACATATAAAATTTACATATTACGTGCTGAGTGCAGAAACACTGAATAAAACCATATAGTTGGAATTTGAGTGAAATAATACAAATGTGTTTAGCCAAAATTGGAGTGAACACTTTATTAAACATCTTCGCAGGAGTACATAAAGAAACCTTTAGGCAGGGGTTACACATGAGTGGACCACATGCAGAATTGCACTACATGTTACAGCCTGTTCAATGGACTTGTTCACATCTAAATGTTGTTCCCCATGCAGGAAATAATTTGCTGCCTGCAGCAGGTCACCGCCCGTGATTTCTACAACCAACAGTCAGCTGCTGTCAGCTGGCTGTGGTTGATGTGCTCGTTAAATTGTATGTTACAAACCAAAACTAATTTTCATACGAGTGAAAACTTTAAAACATTTTTACTCATAGCCATTAATCTTTAATGATTTAGTGAAAATGGGCTTGCCATACATTTTCATTTTCATATTATGACACTCACGCTTCCTCGCTCCTGCTCTGGCATCCTCTCCTCTATGTATGTGCATGCCATTGGCTTCAGTTTAATGACTATGGTTGGGGGCATGTTTACATTTGTGTGGCACCGCATAGAGTTTTGCGCGTGCATGTTCAAAGTCTGGAACGCAGGTTTGCACATGCGCAGCATACGTTTGTTTGAGACAAAGTGCACTTTGAATGACATAAAATCAGAGCTCTCCCCATGTCAGGTGCTGTCCATTCTGACAGCTAGTGTTGGTTTCTGATAATGCCCTTGTATCTGGCCAGCCCTGTTTCTGCTGTTACTCCGGATTCTGACCCCACCCATCTGACTACCCTTGATCCTCATCCTCTGGTTTTGACCTCGACTTGTGACATTAACCGCACTGTTTGTCAACTCCCCCAATTTTTGGCTTGGATACTGAGTACACCTGACCTGATTGCTGCCTGAAGCAACCCTTGGCCTAGATACTGTATATGCCTGTTTGCTGCCTGCCCTGACTTTGCCTGGATATTGGTGACGCCGCCTGTCAAGTTTTTTCTTCAACTATCTGGACTTTTATTCTGTTTGTCATGCAGTTTCTCCTCACTGGGGTGTCGACTTTCTCTCAACCACTAGTTGGAATAATCCTAGGTATGGGCACTTGGATGCAAAGACCATTGTCCCTTGTGGGATGCTCTGGTGAAAACCTTTGATCACTTAGACTCCACCTCTGGGCAACACTTCACTCACTAGTGGAAGGGTCAATGGCCCCAAGAACATAACAGGTATGACCAGCCAATAGGATGGACACCTCTGGAGGTTTTGCTCCTATTATCATACCATTCACAAATTTTTCCATGGATGTTCGTGAATTCTATGTTTGCGTCAGACCCCATTGACTTTAATGGTGGGTGAACTTCAAAAACCTTCAGGGCATATTTGCCGCAACAATTTATTTTAAAGGATACCCGAAGTGACCGGTGACATGATGAGATAGACATGGGTATATACAGTGCCAAGCACACTAATAACTATGATGTGTTCCTTTTTTTCTTTCTCTGCCTGAAAGAGTTAAATATCAGGTATGTAAGTGGCTGACTCAGTCCTGACTCAGACAGGAAGTGACTACAGTCTGACCCTCTCTGATAAGAAATTTCAACTATAAAACACTTTCCTAGCAGAAAATGGCTTCTGAGAGCAGGAAAGAGATACAAAAGGTCAATAGTTTATAGATTTTAACTCTGTTCAATGAATAGTGTCAATAGTTCAATGAATGTGTCATTGAGCAAAAACAATACAACAGTTAAAAATTAAAAAGTAGATTTAAACATAAAATAAAACTGTGGAATATCTTAAAAAGTCATTTTTAGGAGAAGGAAGATAGATACAATTGTTTATTTCATTAGTTTATTTTCGCTTCGGGTATCCTCTAAAAGAAAGTGTCAAAACTGTCCAAAAACCCAGATAATGGTAAAAATGCTTAATTGGTTATCTTGTCCCACCTGACTTAAAGGGAAGGTTCAGGGACTAGCTAAAAAAAATAAAAATCCATTTCCACTTACCTGGGGCTTCCTCCAGCCCGTGGCAGGCAGCAGGTGCCCTCGGCGCCGCTCCGCAGGCTCCCGGTGGTCTCCGGTGGCCGACCCGACCTGGCCAGGCCGGCGGCCAGGTCGGGCCTCTTCTGCGCTCCATGGTGCGTTCCACGCCGGCGCGCTGACGTCATCGGACGTCCTCCGGGCTGTACTGCGCAGGCTCAGTAGTTCTGAGCCTGCGCAGTACAAACCGGAGGATGTCCGATGACATCAGCGCGCCGGCGTGGAATGCACCATGGAGCGCAGAAGAGGTCCGACCTGGCCGCCGGCCTGGCCAGGTCGGGTCGGCCACCGGAGACCACCGGGAGCCTGCGGAGCGGCGCCGAGGGCACCTCCTGCCTGCCACGGGCTGGAGGAAGCCCCAGGTAAGTGGAAATGGATTTTTATTTTTTTTAGCTAGTCCCTGAACCTTCCCTTTAAGGGTGAAGGGTCAAAATATGGTTTCATGTTCAAGTATTAGGCAAACGTAAACTTCACATGAAGTTGTTGATAAATGCAAATGGAGAACTGTAAATATTCACCACAAACTGTCAACTGTCACAAACTGCAGGCCATCACTATTAAAAAATAAATGTTATATATTTTTCATCCATTAAGTAATACATGTAAACCTAGCTTATGGAAGTGTGTAAAAAGTTCATTAAAATGTTTGAATCAACAGTTTAAATTGTATATTAAATATAATTACTTGATATTAGCATTCTGCAATTTAAACATTTACAAAACACAGCCAAAACCTTTTTTTTCACCCTGTAATGTTTTATTAGCATGCATGATTAGAATTATTCCCTCTTGATTTGAACAGCTTCAATTTAGCTTACAGAGAAATCACACTCTAAATGTCACTAATAACGACAGATGAAAATTCAAATGAATAATTTATGTGATTCTTGTTCTATATACTTTATGGCAGATTATGCAGATTACAGGTTTATTCGTTCTAATTTTTATTCTGGTGTTTACATGTCTGATCTGTTGAAAGTCTATAAGAAAAACAAGTGATTAATGATTGCAAAAGCCAGAGGGTACTATTGAAACAATGAATCCAATTTGGCAAAAGAAAAATAAAAAAATTCCGCTATCAGAAAGTGGGATAATTCCATGAAACATGCTACCCGATAAACCTCCTACCAGCATGTATTTTTACAATGTTTGTCAAGGAAAATGTATAATGTAATACTTTCCACTACACGCAAATACTCACACAATTGCTAATATGTTCTGTAGCAATGGGAAGAATCCAACAAGTTCCCCTCTGGGCTCCGGCCAGGCCTGGGGATGGGCTGTCTGTGTCTCTCTGCTCCCCCCAGGGGAAGCGGCTGCAGCACTCCTGGGCGGTGGATGTTCTCGGGGTGTCACCGCTGGCCGTCATTTCCTGGGGGCATAGGAGACCTACACATAGTTACATAGTTACATAGTTATTTTGGTTGAAAAAAGACATACGTCCATCGAGTTCAACCAGTACAAAGTACAACTCCAGCCTGCTCACTCACATATCCCTGTTAATCCAGAGGAAGGCAAAAAAAAACCCTTACAAGGCATGGTCCAATTAGCCCCAAAAGGGAAAAATTCCTTCCCGACTTCAGATGGCAATCAGATAAAATCCCTGGATCAACATCATTAGGCATTACCTAGTAATTGTAGCCATGGATGTCTTTCAGGAAAGCATCTAAGCCCCCTTTAAATGCAGGTATAGAGTTTGCCATAACGACTTCCTGTGGCAATGCATTCCACATCTTAATCACCCTTACTGTAAAGAACCCTTTCCTAAATAAATGGCTAAAACGTTTTTCCTCCATGCGCCTTTGAGGAGGCCTAGGGACAAAAAGCTCATCTGCCAAGCTATTATATTGCCCTCTGATGTATTTATACATGTTAATTAGATCTCCTCTAAGGCGTCTTTTCTCTAGACTAAATAAACCCAGTTTATCTAATTTTTCTTGGTAAGCGAGACCTTCCATCTCATGTATCAATTTTGTTGCTAGTCTCTGCACCTGCTCTAAAACTGTTATATCTTTTCGCCCCCTGTTAAGATGCAATGGATTTTGCATGGGTCAACTGCTACAGGGAACATCATGGTGGGTTAGTTTTAGTTCCCTGCATATTCTGGCGAGCAGATGCTATTTGCAAATGCTATGCCATTTTAATTAGTCAATAGACAATTAGGCAGCCAGTTAGTCAGGTGAACCTGGAC
Source organism: Hyperolius riggenbachi (assembly GCF_040937935.1). Classification (NCBI taxonomy): domain Eukaryota; kingdom Metazoa; phylum Chordata; class Amphibia; order Anura; family Hyperoliidae; genus Hyperolius; species Hyperolius riggenbachi. The sequence continues at coordinate 243,849,402 of NC_090647.1, read as the reverse complement.
AGAGCACATATCTTTTTGTTTTTTCTCCATGTGCAGTTGCTTATCTGTCATTTAACCTCATTTATGAAATTATTTTTACTATTTTAACTTTAAAATCAATTAGTCTCAAAAAGTACAAGTATTTTGAAAATGTTTCCTCCTTGTTCCCAATATTCTCCTTAAAGAGGAGAGAACTCCAGACTAAACAAACATACTGTCATTAAGTTACATTAGTTATGTTAATTAAAATAGATAGGTAATATAATCTCTTACCCACACTGTTTTAAAAGAACAGGCAAATGTTTGATTTCATGATGGCAGCCATCTTTTTGGTTGAAAGGAGGTGACAGGGAGCATGATACACAACTGTCCTGTGTCCTGAGCACCTCTCCCAGATGCTAGGCAACGTGAATAACAACATAGGAAATCCCATCATGCTCTGCACAGCATTAGGGAAAAAAAGCCCGGGCTTTTTTTCTTTGATGGGTGGAGCTTAGCTAAAAATGCAGCTAAAATGATGCTTTGGTAAGAAAAACAAAGTTCTGATGCTGTGAAACTGTTAAAGAAACACCAAGCCTTTTCAGTTCTGCTGAGTAGATTTTTAGTCCGGAGGTTCACTTTAACATACCTAGCATATTTGAGAATATTAGCAGGTATGGGGCCTCTCTATCAGGGTATGGCTCTAACCTATATGGTGAGTTGTTGCCAGTGCTACTTCTCCAGGCAGGTACACCACTTCTGCTAGGCTGCCACCACACTGTGAACTATAGCCGACAGAAGGAGGCATTCCATTGTCTTGAACTAGTGTTCAATTTATTGCATGTCTTGCACACTACATGTTATAGGCAGAGCCTTTCATCAGCATCATCATGTTTTTTTAACACTCATTTCATAGCATATACAATTGCTTTGTCACATGCGTAATCACAATGTAATGTGTAGAATGTATGTTTGGATAGCATGACCCATTACAATGTAGAGGTTTGATCACGCACATACATTTGTATAGGCAGTGCATTCAAATGAGGCGACACAATGCAAAGCAATGGGCATAATATAACTCAACCTTATGGGGCACAAATCACAGACAAATACAATAGAAAATAATAATAACAAACAACCTGACTATTTTGTATAAAGAAACTAAGGGACAACCTAACTACCCACTGTATGAAAAAGAAAAAAAAGAAGAAACAGAGGTTAGGCTAGTATTGGGTTTTAACATTTTATAGAAAAAAGTTTGGGAAGGACTAAAGAATGAGGGCTTTAAAGAGGAATTGTAGTGAAAATAACATAATGAATATAATTGCTTATTTATTTTACAATATTGATTTATAGAATTTTTTTGGGTTAGTGTTTGCCCATTGTAAAATCCTTCCTCTCTCTGATTGATATTCTGAAATGTATCTCAGGCGGTGACATCTTTAGTTCTGCCAGGTGATCTGTAGGGAATGTTCATTACTGAGAATTCTATGCACAGAGAAAGATATTACTTGTTTGGCAGTTGGAAAAAGCTCTTATTTCCCACGATGCAACAAGGTTCACCAGCAGCAAACTGTCAGGACCTTGGTCATGACATTACACTGTTTTCACCACAATATCAGCCATTCAGAACCCTCTGATTATCTATTTGAGAAAAGCCAAACATTTATCATGGGAAAGAGAGAGTGTCAGCTACGGATTGGGATGAAGTTCAAATCAACAATACAGTATATGTACATTTTAAATTGAGTAAAATAATAAGATGTAAAATACAAATTTCAATCACAGGTTAAAATCACTATGTGACATACTGAAAAATGTCTTTGATACTATATAAAACAGCAGATTGTTAAATTTCATTGCTTTATAAAAAAACAAATCAGTGTTTAGTTGGGTTAAATGTCTTTTCTGCCTCAGTTGGCCATTCTATTAAACTTTGTGCAACCAGCCCGAGGATGATCTAAGATAAGAAAATGGCACCTCTGTGAAAGGATTATAGAAAACCTTTGTTCTGATGGTTATCTATTTGCATATCTAGAAAGAATGCTGCTGACTTTTTCCACTTGTACTGGGCTTTCTTGTCTTTATCTCCTGAGGCCTGTGGCTCACCTTTTCTGTAATGCTGCTTTTTGTGTGTGTATTCCTCCCAGTAATAGAACAGGAGGCAGACTTAAGGTGGCCATACACTGGCCCGATTTGCGGCAGTTTCGACAGCAGATTCGATCACTGGGATCGAATCTGCTGCCAATCGTTCGCGCAACACGCACCCGCCGATCCGATTTCCTCCCGAAATCGGATCGGTCCGTCGATCGCGCCGTGCGGGAAATTACCCTCGATCGCCCGCGGGTAGGGAGCGCGTCGCTAGCGGCGGCCGATCCGATCAGGTATACATTACCTGAGGCTGGCTCCCGGGCATCCCGTCCGTCACTGCTCCTGTCATGGCGCCTCCGGCATCCTCGCATAACTTCCGCTGTCATGCCAGTGACAGCGGAAGTACAACTAGAGGGCGCTCTATTTGAACTTCCGCTGTCACTGGTGTGATAGCTTAAGTTCTATGCGGATGCCGGAGCCGGAGGTGCCACATGACGGGGACATCACGCCCGGGAGCCAGCCTCAGGTAATGTATACCGGCGGGGGGAGCGGCGGTAGCACCACCACAACAGATTGTGATCGGTTTCAGGCTGAAATCGATTCACAATCTGTTTGCAGGAAAGGCAGCCATACGATCCCTCTCTGATCAGATTCGATCAGATAGGGATCTGTCAGCTGGTCGATCTGATGGCACATCGACCAGTGTATGGCTGCCTTTATGCTGCTTGGTGATTTTAAATACTCAATTCTGGCTATTAAAGCAAGATCTGTAGTGAACATTAACAGGTTAAAGAGATAATATGTCTGAAATACAGTTATTGTAGCAAAGAATGCAACTAATAAGAGAAGAAAAAAAATGTTCACTCGATGAATGCAGACACTAAAAGCACATTTCCGACAAGCTTGAAAATTAATCTATAATAGAGATACAAACAGGTATTATAACCTTTCTATCCAAGGGCTACTTAAGAGCAAAAAAAATGCCACTATGCCAACATTTCTTTACAGGTACAATTGGCAGATAGGGTGAACACCCTATCTGCCGATTGTACCTGTAAAGAAATGTTGACATTTTTTATTTATGCTTCTCATAGGTGTTATTTTATGATGTTTGCTTTTGAATACTGTCTATTACTGCTTAGACGAAACAACGTAGTTTTTCGCATGTTACACTATGTTTATAGATACCCTTGTATAATCCTTTTCTTATACAAAACTCAATAAAAATTATTGAAAAAAAAAGTAAGCTTTCATTGTGTAGCAATTTCAATTGTTTTATAAAATGAAGGACACTGAAATCTCACTCTGTGTCGTACCTGGAACAATGTTACTAAGTTAAGATGTATTGTTTACAGACTTAAATAAGAAACACCGAGAGCCCAATATAGTGTAGTATGTATTGGAAACCGTGGATAAATGTAAGTGTGAGATGAATATACTCACAAACGTGGGCAACCACTGTAGATGCAGGTGAGGAGATTAGACCTGTCCTCACTCAGGATTAAGATGTCGCTCTCTGTAGATCAGGAAAGTAGGGGTAGGTCACCCCTCCACCAGGGGTGGACACAGTATTATCGTAAGAGAACAGAGGCGCCAGCAGGATAAAAGGTAATACAAATTTTAAAATTTGCTGGGAGGCAGTGGTGGACTTACCTCCGGAAAGCAGACTCAAAATACTGTCTGAATTAAACAAATAAATTTATTATTTTATTTTTGGGGTACCAATAATAAATGTACTTGTTTATTTCAGACAGTATTTTGAGTCTGCTTTCCGGAGGTAAGTCCACCACTGCCTCCCAGCAAATTTTAAAATTTTTAATTACCTTTTATCCTGCTGGCGCCTCTGTTCTCTTACGATAATGTTTACAGACTTACCTGCCTGTCTACAGGGCTGGTTCTGAAAAATAGAGCTGTAGGAATCTATTTAACCACTTTCTATTCTCTATCTGGTTGTCCTAGCATAAGAGTTTAGCCATGAACCTACATGACCATACACAATCCCAGCAGTGGAGTAGTTGCTGGTTTGTGAAAGAGCTCGCTTCCCTCCACTATGAAGCTTCCCCTCCACAGACCCACATGACATTTAGAAAGCTCTTAGGCCTCTTTCACATTAGACAACACGTGCAGGAGCTGTTTTCTGCACATGTTGAATAGGCTACGGCGTGTCGTCATACAACATGTAATACATGGCAGTGTTCTCACGGCCGCTTTTGCGGTTAGCGTTAACCGCAAACGTGTTACATGCAGTTGTTTGCCGGCGGTTTGCATGCATAGCATCACTAATCGCGATCGCTCCAAAACCACCGCAGTGTCCAGTGATTTTTACACGTAATCGTGGGAAAATCACTCCCACAAGTTTTGCGATTCTTAAATGTGAACTGGCCCTTATAGCAAGGTGGGCAGTAGAGCTTTGTGAGGAATGGTCAGTGCCCCTTTCAGCTTAGATAACTGCAAAGTGGCTGTTACAGCTCTACGTGGAGCATAATTTCCAAACTAACACTGTAAGGAGAATGGTAGAGAGTGGTAAGACTGCATACAACAATCTGTGGCCACTGCATTAACTCCATATATCTGAAGAAGGGGACTAGATCCCAGAAAGCTTGCAGAATTTTCCTGTATCAGTTAGCCATTAAAAGGTATTATTTTTACAAAAAAAAATTCTACCTACATCATTTGTTTGGCTAACACGGTACAGAAACATTTTTGCTACTAGCCCAATTAAGATGTGAAATCATTTGTAAGGATTTGTAATTTTGCATAATTTTCATATCATTTTTGTGTCATTTTGTGCTAACTTGTGCTTCGACGTTAACCACAAAGCCCCCATACAATTCTACTAAATTCCTTTGTATTTTAAAATCAATTTTCTCAAAAACGACTGTAACGATGGGTGTCAGCACACAGAGAGAATCTGATTATTGGCGATCTGCAGTATCACCAAGAATACAGATATATACCTGATTATTGATGATCTGCAGAATCACCGATAATACAGATATATCGCTAACCTCTGGGCACCTGAAGAGTGTAAGTGTTTGGTGTAACAGTATGGATCGGACCACTGGGGTAGCAGGTGGTCCAATAAGTAGAAACAGACTCTACTGCAGTCAGGGACTCCAGGAGGGAGCAGACCTTGACTAATATGCAGCAGTGCCCCCTCTGAGAAGAAGGGGACCCCTGCAGGAGGACTGAGCACCCAAGGGGTGGGTGACAGTCAGACAGGTAAGGCAGGCCGAGTCGACAACACACAGACAGATAAAGTACAAAGACAAAAGGCTGATTCGGTATCCAAGGCAAGCAGGGTTTGGCAACGGAATATCAGAAGTGCAAAGTACCGAATCAGAGATCAGAAGAATAGTCAGGAAAGCAAAGTCATAACAGATATCAAACAATGCCTAGTCTGGGTGTGAGGTCCATGGTCTCTACACCCTGGAACTAGTCTGACGTATAACAGAATGATAACACAAGTTCCCTAGTCTGGGTGTGAGGTCCGTGGTCTCTACACCCTGGAACTGGTCTAATGAATAGCACAGATGATACACAGTGTTCCTAGTCTGGGGTGTGAGGTCCGTGGTCTCTACCCCCTGGAACTGGTCTAATGAATAACACAGATGATACCAGGGGCGTAGCAATAGGCCCTGCAGCGCCTGCGCCCGCGGGGGGGCCGCCCCCCCCTGGGGCCCGCTCGGGGCTGTTTTTTGGGGGCTGGAGGGTAGTGTTGGGCGAACATCTAGATGTTCGGGTTCGGGCCGAACAGGCCGAACATGGCCGCGATGTTCGGGTGTTCGACCCGAACTCCGAACATAATGGAAGTCAATGGGGACCCGAACTTTTGTGGTTTGTAAAGCCTCCTTACATGCTACATACCCCAAATTTACAGGGTATGTGCACCTTGGGAGTGGGTACAAGAGGAAAAAAAAATTAGCAAAAAGAGCTTATAGTTTTTGAGAAAATCGATTTTAAAGTTTCAAAGGGAAAACTGTCTTTTAAATGCGGGAAATGTCTGTTTTCTTTGCACAGGTAACATGTTTTTTGTCGGCATGCAGTCATAAATGTAATACATATAAGAGGTTCCAGGAAAAGGGACCGGTAACGCTAACCCAGCAGCAGCACACGTGATGGAACAGGAGGAGGCGCAGGAGGAGAAGGCCACGCTTTGTGAGACACAACAACCCCGGCCTTGCATGAGGGCAAGAAGCGTGCGGATAGCATGCTTTGTACCGCCATGCAGTCATAAATGTAATAAAGATAAGAGGTTCCATAAACAAGGACCGGCAACGCTAACCCAGCAGCAGCAGCAGCAGACGTGATGGAACAGGAGGAGGCGCAGGAGGAGAAGGCCACGCTTTGTGAGACACAACAACCCAGGCCTTGCATGAGGACAAAAAGCGTGCGGATAGCATGCTTTTTACCGCCATGCAGTCATAAATGTAATAAAGATAAGTGGTTCAATAAACAGGGACCACGCGGCAACGCTAACCCAGCAGCAGCAGACGTGATGGAACAGGAGGAGGCGCAGGAGGAGAAGGCCACGCTTTGTGAGACACAACAACCCAGGCCTTGCATGAGGGCAAGAAGCGTGCGGATAGCATGCTTTGTACCGCCATGCAGTCATAAATGTAATAAAGATAAGTGGTTCAATAAACAGGGACCACGCGGCAACGCTAACCCAGCAGCAGCAGACGTGATGGAACAGGAGGAGGCGCAGGAGGAGAAGGCCACGCTTTGTGAGACACAACAACCCAGGCCTTGCATGAGGGCAAGAAGCGTGCGGATAGCATGCTTTGTACCGCCATGCAGTCATAAATGTAATAAAGATAAGTGGTTCAATAAACAGGGACCACGCGGCAACGCTAACCCAGCAGCAGCAGACGTGATGGAACAGGAGGAGGCGCAGGAGGAGAAGGCCACGCTTTGTGAGACACAACAACCCAGGCCTTGCATGAGGGCAAGAAGCGTGCGGATAGCATGCTTTGTACCGCCATGCAGTCATAAATGTAATAAAGATAAGTGGTTCAATAAACAGGGACCACGCGGCAACGCTAACCCAGCAGCAGCAGACGTGATGGAACAGGAGCAGGCGCAGGAGGAGAAGGCCACGGTTTTTGAGACACAACAACCCAGGCCTTGCATGAGGACAAAAAGCGTGCGGATATAGCAGCAATGCTTTTTGCCGCCATGCAGTCATAAATGTAATACAGATGAGAGGTTCAATAAACAGGGACCGGAAACGCTACACCATCCCAGATGTTCATTGGTCATGTTACTTGGTTGGGGTCCTGGAGTGTTGCGTAGTCATTTCCAATCCAGGATTGATTCATTTTAATTTGAGTCAGACGGTCTGCATTTTCTGTAGAGAGGCGGATACGCCGATCTGTGACGATGCCTCTGGCAGCACTGAAACAGCGTTCCGACATAACGCTGGCTGCCGGGCAAGCCAGCACCTCTATTGCGTACATTGCCAGTTCGTGCCAGGTGTCTAGCTTCGATACCCAATAGTTGAAGGGTGCAGATGGATTGTTCGACACAGCTACGTCATCTGACATGTAGTCCTTGACCATCTTCTCCAGGCGATCGGTGTTGGAGGTGGATCTGCACGCTTGCTGTTCAGTGGGCTGCTGCTGCATGGGTGTCAGAAAATTTTCCCACTCCAAGGACACTGCCGATACCGTTCCCTTTTGGGTACTAGCTGCGGCTTGCGTTGTTTGCTGCCCTCCTGGTCGTCCTGGGTTTGCGGAAGTCAGTCTGTCTGCGTACAACTGGCTAGAGGAGGGGGAGGATGTCAATCTCCTCTCTAAAGTCTCCACAAGGGCCTGCTGGTATTCTTCCATTTTGACCTGTCTGACTCTTTCTTCAAGCAGTTTTGGAACATTGTGTTTGTACCGTGGATCCAGAAGGGTATAAACCCAGTAATTGGTGTTGTCCAGAATGCGCACAATGCGTGGGTCACGTTCAATGCAGTCTAGCATGAATTGAGCCATGTGTGCCAGAGTCCTACCAGAATCCTCATCATCCTCTTGTGAGCGTTGTGATAGTTGTTGTGATGCATCATAGTCGTCACCTTCCTCCTGGTCTGCTTCTGCTGACCATTCGCGTTGAATTGTGGAAGTCCAACGTGCACCGCTCTGGCCCTCGTCAGTGGTGGCATGAAATTCCTGCTCCAACTCCAGCTGTTCCTCCTCCTCTTCTTCGTCATAGCTGCTGGGGCCAGCATTCCCTGAGGCGGATGGCCTGATGTTGGTACCATCACGCTGATCGTTTTCTCCTTCAGATTCCCCCAGTTGCATCATGACAGCTGTTTCCTTGATTTTTAACATCGACCTCTTCAGTAAACACAGCAGTGGTATGGTAATGCTGACTGAAGAGTTGTCACTGCTCACAAGCAACGTGGATTGCTCAAAATTTTGGAGGACTTGGCAGAGGTCCAACATGTTGGCCCATTCGGATCCACAGAAGCTTGGCAGCTGTCCGGATGCGCCTCGGTACTGCGCCGTCATGTACTGGACCACTGCACTCTTCTGCTCACAAAAGCGTGCTAGCATGTGCAGCGTAGAATTCCAGCGCGTAGGGACATCACACAGCAAGCGATGGTGGGGGAGATTGAAGCGCTCCTGCATCTTGGCGAGTGCCCCTGAAGCAGTACTGGAATTTCTACAATGTTTGGCCACTCGACGCACCTTCAACAGAAGATCGGCCACGCCTGGGTATGTCCTCAGGAACCGCTGAACTACTTGGTTCATCACGTGCGCCAGGCAAGGGATGTGTGTCAGCTTAGCCAACCTTAAAGCGCGAATGAGATTACTCCCATTATCACACACAACCATGCCCGGTTTCAGGTCCAGCGGTGCCAGCCACAAATCCGTCTGTTCCTTTATTCCCCTCCAAATTTCCTCCCCTGTGTGCTGCTTATCCCCAAAGCAGATCAGCTTCAGCAACGCTTGCTGACGCATGCCAACAGCTGTGCTGCACTGCTTCCACGATCCTACTGCTGCTGGGTTAGCGTTTCCGAAAGAGGTACAGCTTTGAGATGCGTTGGAGGAGAAGGAGTCAGAGAGGTAGGTGCTGCTGTTGTTATCCAGTGGGAGGGACGGCGGTGCAGCTGTTTGCGGCGTGGGCAACACCCGCGCCGTAGCAGGTGAGGAATCGCTGCCAGGCTCCACAAGGTTCACCCAGTGCGCGGTAAGGGAGATGTATCGACCCTGGCCGAACGCACTCGTCCAGGTGTCAGTGGTGAGGTGAACCTTGCAGGCAACGGCATTCTTCAAGCTTCGGGTTATTTTGCTGACCACGTGCTCATGCAACTCAGGCACTGCAGAGCGCGCAAAGTGGTAGCGGCTGGGAACCACGTAACGTGGGATGGCCACTGACATCATGCCCTTGAAGCTGTTTGTCTCCACCACTCGATATGGCAGCATTTCGCAGGCCAGAAGCTTGGCTATGCTGGCTGTTACTGCCACGGCCCGGGGGTCATTTGCTGGCAATTTCCTCTTGCGCTCAAACATCTTCGACACAGACAACTGAACCGTAGCGCTGCACACGGAAGGGCTGTTGGTTGTTGTGTTTGATGAACACTGGGAGACCTCAAGAGCACTACTCCGGAAAGTGACAGTGTCAGCGTCGTCTGATGTTTGTGAATGTTGTGAACCACGCAATGGCTGGGCTACTGCTGCTGCTGAGGCGGGTCTGGTGGTGAGTCTGGTGACCCCAAGGGAGGCAGTGTTGCTGGTACCCTGTCCTGCCGCGTTTGCCCACAGAGTGGGATGTTTGGATAGCATGTGGCGGCTCATGCTGGTGGTGGAGAGGTTGTTAATACTTTTCCCCCTGCTCAGGCGAGTCTTGCACACCTTGCAAATCGCCATGGTAACATCATCAGTGCAGTCTTCAAAGAAAGCCCAGACTTTGGAGCACCTGCCTCCTTGCTGGCGATTTCTGTTTCCTCCTCTTTTGCCTCTCACTCTAACTTCCACGCTTGTGGTGCCTGAAATTGCGCGCCGCCTACCTTGTGGCACAAGGCGAACTCGTGCAGCAGTGGGTTCTTCAACAGACTCATCTGTGCTGCTGCTACGACGGCGATGTTCTCGTTCACAAATAAAATCTGGGTCTCTGTCCACATTGTCCATACCCTCCTCTTCCATCTCCTCAAACTCGTCATATGTCATTGTGGGGGGCCGCCGCCGTGGAGTAGAGCTCCCCAGAACAACCTCTGCGCAGCTCACTCCAACGTCGTCTTCCAGATCTTGTCGGCCGACCTCCTGCAATTGCAACCCCTCCTGCCCAACTTGCTCTGGGATTTGGGTTTCCGAGTCCTCCTCGGACTCGCCTTGTATTTCAGTGCGCGGTGCATTTCCCACAGTTAATGGTTGTGAATCCGGGCACAACATTTCTGGCTGTTCCTCCATTGACCTTTCATAGGTGGAAGTTTGTTGGGCTGGGAATAGCTCCTGCGAATACCCCATTGTGTCCTGAGGTAATTCATAGGACTGGTTATCTGGCAGTTGTGTGCGTGGTGTCGCTGCCGGTTGTGTCAGCTTTGTGCCCACTGGCTCCTTGTAACTGGCTGAGGACTCGGACCTCGTGCGTGATGTGCTGGTGCTGCTTAACCCACTGCTGGACGCTTGAGAGGTCATCCAAGTAATTATCTGGTCCTGTTCTTTTGGATTTGTGAGGGTTGTTGTCCTGGACAACATGGGCGGTATTGAGTGGGTTTTCTTGGGTGCTCCCCTGTGGCCTGTACGTGAACCGTCAGGGGAAACACCTCTTCCCTTGCCCCTTCCTCTTTCACCGGATTTCTTCCTCATTTCACTTATCCTTACAGTACACGCTGACTGGCAGCAGTACAGTGGCAGCACAGAAATGCTATACAGTACCACTATTCCCAGCAGCGACACAGAGCACAATGCTATACAGTGGCGGGTGAGCGGTGTACTACTGTTCCCAGGCCCAGCAGACACAGAGTGGAAGTAAACACAATGCTATATAGTCTGGCTGAGCGGTGTACACAGAGTGGCAGTACACACAATGCTATATAGTCAGGCTAAGCCGTGTACACAGAGTGTCAGAAAACACAATGCTATATATAGCGTGGCTGAGCGAGGTGCACAGTGGCAGTACACACAATGCTTTATAGTCAGGCTGAGCCGTGTACACAGAGTGTCAGTAAACAATGGTATATAGTCTGGCTGAGCGGTGTACACAGAGTGTCAGTAAACAACGGTATATAGTCTGGCTGAGCGGTGTACACAGAGTGGCAGTAGACACAATGCTATATATAGCGTGGCTGAGCGAGGTGCACAGTGGCAGTACACACAATGCTATATAGTCAGGCTAAGCCGTGTACACAGAGTGTCAGAAAACACAATGCTATATATAGCGTGGCTGAGCGAGGTGCACAGTGGCAGTACACACAATGCTTTATAGTCAGGCTGAGCCGTGTACACAGAGTGTCAGTAAACAATGGTATATAGTCTGGCTGAGCGGTGTACACAGAGTGTCAGTAAACAACGGTATATAGTCTGGCTGAGCGGTGTACACAGAGTGGCAGTAAACACAATGCTATATATAGCGTGGCTGAGCGAGGTGCACAGTGGCAGTACACACAATGCTATATAGTCAGGCTAAGCCGTGTACACAGAGTGTCAGAAAACACAATGCTATATATAGCGTGGCTGAGCGAGGTGCACAGTGGCAGTACACACAATGCTTTATAGTCAGGCTGAGCCGTGTACACAGAGTGTCAGTAAACAATGGTATATAGTCTGGCTGAGCGGTGTACACAGAGTGTCAGTAAACAACGGTATATAGTCTGGCTGAGCGGTGTACACAGAGTGGCAGTAAACACAATGCTATATATAGCGTGGCTGAGCGAGGTGCACAGTGGCAGTACACACAATGCTATATTAGTCAGGCTAAGCCGTGTACACAGAGTGTCAGAAAACACAATGCTATATATAGCGTGGCTGAGCGAGGTGCACAGTGGCAGTACACACAATGCTATATACAGCGTGGCTGAGCGAGGTGCACAGTGGCAGTACACACAATGCTATATATAGCGTGGCTGAGCGAGGTGCACAGTGGCAGTACACACAATGCTATATTAGTCAGGCTAAGCCGTGTACACAGAGTGTCAGAAAACACAATGCTATATATATAGCGTGGCTGAGCGAGGTGCACAGTGGCAGTAGACACAATGCTATATATATAGCGTGGCTGAGCGAGGTGCACAGTGGCAGTACACACAATGCTATATATAGCGTGGCTGAGCGAGGTGCACAGTGGCAGTACACACAATGCTATATATAGCGTGGCTGAGCGAGGTGCACAGTGGCAGTACACACAATGCTATATTAGTCAGGCTAAGCCGTGTACACAGAGTGTCAGTAAACAATGGTATATAGTCTGGCTGAGCGGTGTACACAGAGTGTCAGTAAACAACGGTATATAGTCTGGCTGAGCGGTGTACACAGAGTGGCAGTAAACACAATGCTATATATAGCGTGGCTGAGCGAGGTGCACAGTGGCAGTACACACAATGCTATATAGTCAGGCTAAGCCGTGTACACAGAGTGTCAGAAAACACAATGCTATATATAGCGTGGCTGAGCGAGGTGCACAGTGGCAGTACACACAATGCTTTATAGTCTGGCTGAGCCGTGTACACAGAGTGTCAGTAAACAATGGTATATAGTCTGGCTGAGCGGTGTACACAGAGTGTCAGTAAACAACGGTATATAGTCTGGCTGAGCGGTGTACACAGAGTGGCAGTAAACACAATGCTATATATAGCGTGGCTGAGCGAGGTGCACAGTGGCAGTACACACAATGCTATATTAGTCAGGCTAAGCCGTGTACACAGAGTGTCAGAAAACACAATGCTATATATAGCGTGGCTGAGCGAGGTGCACAGTGGCAGTACACACAATGCTATATACAGCGTGGCTGAGCGAGGTGCACAGTGGCAGTACACACAATGCTATATATAGCGTGGCTGAGCGAGGTGCACAGTGGCAGTACACACAATGCTATATTAGTCAGGCTAAGCCGTGTACACAGAGTGTCAGAAAACACAATGCTATATATATAGCGTGGCTGAGCGAGGTGCACAGTGGCAGTAGACACAATGCTATATATATAGCGTGGCTGAGCGAGGTGCACAGTGGCAGTACACACAATGCTATATATAGCGTGGCTGAGCGAGGTGCACAGTGGCAGTACACACAATGCTATATATAGCGTGGCTGAGCGAGGTGCACAGTGGCAGTACACACAATGCTATATTAGTCAGGCTAAGCCGTGTACACAGAGTGTCAGAAAACACAATGCTATATATATAGCGTGGCTAAGCGAGGTGCACAGTGGCAGTACACACAATGCTATATATAGCGTGGCTGAGCGAGGTGCACAGTGGCAGTACACACAATGCTATATATAGCGTGGCTGAGCGAGGTGCACAGTGGCAGTACACACAATGCTATATTAGTCAGGCTAAGCCGTGTACACAGAGTGTCAGAAAACACAATGCTATATATATAGCGTGGCTGAGCGAGGTACACAGTGGCAGTAAACAATGCTATATATAGTGTGGCTGAGCGAGCGGTGTACTACTGTTCCCAGCAGCGACACACAATGACTGGGGGGGACCCTGGCTAGCGTGGCTGGAGAGCGAACTACCCTGCCTGCCTACCCAAAGCTAAACCCACAGACAAATGGCGGAGATATGACGTGGTTCGGGTATTTATTTACCCGAACCACGTGACCGTTCGGCCAATCAGAGCGCGTTCGGGCCCGAACCACGTGACCCGTTCGGCCAATCACAGCGCTAGCCGAACGTTCGGGGAACGTTCGGCCATGCGCTCTTAGTTCGGCCATGTGGCCGAACGGTTTGGCCGAGCACCGTCAGGTGTTCGGCCGAACTCGAACATCACCCGAACAGGGTGATGTTCTGCAGAACCCGAACAGTGGCGAACACTGTTCGCCCAACACTACTGGAGGGGTGGCAGCATGAGGGGAAAGCCTTGCCCACAGTCGGCGGGGAGAGGGGAAGTTCCCCCCTCTCCCTCACCTCGGGGCTCTCCCCTCTGCGCTCCCCTCCAGCTAGTCAATGTGTGTGGGCAGCGGGCAGCGGGCAGCGGCGGCGGGATACATACCTTCTTCCTTGCGTTCCATCGCCGCCTTCTCGCTCTAGTGGCTGACGTCACTTCCGGAAGCGGAAGTGACGTCAGCCGCTAGAGCGAGAAGGCGGCGATGGAACGCAAGGAAGAAGGTATGTATCCCGCTGCTGCCCGCTGCCCGCTGCCCACACACATTGACTAGCTGGAGGGGGATTTTCAGGTGTCTGCTGCCCACATTACGATTTTCAGGTGTCTGCTGCCCACATTACGATTTTCAGGTGTCTGCTGCCCACATTACGATTTTCAGGTGTCTGCTGCCCACATTACGATTTTCAGGTGTCTGCTGCCCACATTGTGATTTTCAGGTGCCTGCTGCCCACATTACGATTTTCAGGTGTCTGCTGCCCACATTACGATTTTCTGGTGACTGCTGCCCACATTACGATTTTCAGGTGCCTGCTGCCCACATTACGATTTTCAGGTGTCTGCTGCCCACATTACGATTTTCAGGTGTCTGCTGCCCACATTACGATTTTCAGGTGACTGCTGCCCACATTACGATTTTCTGGTCACTGCTGCCCACATTGCGATTTTCTGGTCACTGCTGCCCACATTACGATTTTCAGGTGTCTGCTGCCCACATTGCGATTTTCAGGTGCCTGCTGCCCACATTACGATTTTCAGGTGTCTGCTGCCCACATTACGATTTTCTGGTGACTGCTGCCCACATTACGATTTTCAGGTGCCTGCTGCCCACATTACGATTTTCAGGTGTCTGCTGCCACACATTACGATTTTCTGGTCACTGCTGCCCACATTGCGATTTTCAGGTGTCTGCTGCCCACATTACGATTTTCAGGTGTCTGCTGCCCACATTAGGATTTTCTGGTGACTGCTGCCCACATTGCGATTTTCTGGTGACTGCTGCCCACATTAGGATTTTCTGGTGACTGATGCCCACATTGCGATTTTCTGGTGACTGCTGCCCACATGGCGATTTTCTGGTGACTGCTGCCCACATTGCGATTTTCTGGTGAACTCTGCCCACATTACGATTTTCTGTCCCACATTACGATATTCTGGTGAACGCTGCCCACATTACGATTGTCTGGTGAATGCTGTCCACGTTACAATTTTCTGGTGACTGCTGCTCACGTTACGATTTTCTGGTGAACTCTGCCCACATTATGATTTTCTGGTGAACTCTGCCCACATTATGATTTTCTGGTGAACGCTGCCCACATTACGATTGTCTGGTGAATGCTGTCCACGTTACAATTTTCTGGTGACTGGTGCCCACATTACGATTTTCTGGTGAACTCTGCCCACATTATGATTTTCTAAAGGCCCACATTACGATTTTCTGGTGAACTCTGCCCACATTACGATTTTCTGGCCCACATTACGATTGTCTGGTAAAATGCTGCCCACTTTACAATTAATTTACAGTGAAACGCTGCCCCATTACGATTATTTGGCACCTATGGGGGGGGGGCATCCAAATATTCGCAGGGGGGCCCAGTGATTTCTAGTTACGCCCCTGGATGATACACAGTATTCCTAGTCTGGGGTGTGAGGTCCGTGGTCTCTACACCCTGGAACTGGTCTAATGAATAGCACAGATAATACACAGTGTTCCTAGTCTGGGGTGTGAGGTCCATGGTCTCTACACCCTGGAACTGGTCTAATGAATAACACAGATGATACACAGTAAACTGGCTAAGTGTGGATTCCCAGGTCCTCCTGGTTCCACCACACTGAAGGATCTGACTAACGTCTGAGTGCTAACACATAGGTATTCGCAACGCCAGACAACCAGCAACTGAACAGCAAGAGATCTATATAGTGAAGCGCTCCTCAGCGCCGCCCAGCTCCCATCAACCAATCATCTGCTGAGCTGAGGTCAGCTGACCGTCCCGATCAGCTGACCCTTCTCCTATTGGCATAAAGAGCCTGTCTTGCGGCACGCGCGTGCGTAGCTCTCCATCTGTGTGCACTACTAGGTCCAGATAACCCAGACGCATGTTGCTGTGAGGAAACCGCCGCTCTGTGCGAGGAAACCGCCACCTCACTGTCAGCACAAGCGGCGGCTTCTCCGCAATCCTTCACAACTACAAGGTCTTTTTGAAAAATTATTTTTTTGACTTGTACCCACTTTTCTCTTTAACATGTGTAGCTATTGTGACAATAGCATGTACTGTATATGAATAGCTTTGCTATTCACTGCTAAATTCGGCAAACATTATACAAAAATTATGAATGATTACACAAAATCAATTGAATTTACAAATTCTAAATACGTATGGGCGTACTTGTGAAAATGTACACAACCTTTTGCATAATCGTAATTAGCTGATTATGATCATCACTATCCTTGACTATCCATCATCTTTGCAGAAAGCAGCATTATTCCACTGTGGAATCCACCTGCTCAGTTATCCCTATTGGTTATTTATGTACTTTGATTATTTTCTGTTTTTTTTTTTTTTACTGTAACATGCCTTATTATTGATTTACAGTATTTTTCAGCATATAAGACACATTTTCTCCCCCAAACATGGGGAGAAAAAGTCAATGTATCTTTTGTGCCAAATACAGGGAGTCAACGACTTAAGAACACCCATGGATACAAACCTGTATTGTTTCCTCTGCTCCCCTGTTTTCTTCTCCACTCCCCCTCAATAAACAAGAGTAGAAGCAGCACAGCTCACCTAATCCATCAGAGCCTACGGTAATTAGAGACCTCTCCTCTCTCTCACTGTTTCCCTAGTGCCGGCTTCTGCTGATTGCATCATCAGCAGAGGCCAGCACTAGGGAAGCATTGAAAGAGAGGCGATGTCTCTGATTGCTACGGGTTCCGATGGATTAGGTGAGCCATGCTGCTGCTGCTTTCATTTATTCAAGGAAAGCAGAGGAGAACACGAGGGAGCAGGGGAGGCATCAAGGGACACATAGTGACACATGGGGAAGAGAAGGAAACATGGGGGACACAGAGGGACACATGAGGTACAAGAGGGCACAATAATTGGGGAGAATATCTACAAGATGCTCCTGGACCATGGATGCACCAGGTTTAGGGGTCCAGGGTTTTTTCCCTCTGTTTTCCCCCTCTAAACCTAGGTGGTCTTATAGTCCAGAGCATCTTATATGCCGAAAAATATGGTACTTTATATTGTTTGTAAATCTTGACCCTTTTCTATTAATAATACACTGCCTCATACAGTATTTGTTGTCTCACCTTCTTAATATATGCTGCAAAAGTGGTCAACAGCTCCACTGCTAGTGAGGCTTATAACTGTAAATTGACCATTGCAGTCAGGGCAGGACTGGGACCTTTTGGCCTGGAGGGAAAACACAAACTAGAGGCCCATTTTCACGGCAGCCCGGGCCCAAATTACATCACACACGGGCCCCACGTGCTATATGCCAAAAGTCACATGGGAAATACAGCAAGGACACATGAGGGACAGCGTGACAGGTAAAGTATAATGCACTGGCAATGGGGGGGGGGGGGGGGGGCACACATAAAACATTTTGAGTTACAACGGCCAGGGTTTCCGTTGCGTTCATTGTTCATGATTATCGCACTGGATCGACCACATCAGTCTGAGATTTCCCAGCATCTCAGATTGATGCTTTCAACCAATTTCCACCCGAAATCAGACAGATATTTTCCCATGGACCCTGCAGGCAAGCCTCTGCTCTGCCTCATGCTGTTTATATTTACCAACTTGCCCACCCTCTAATTACTCTGTAATTAGGCATTGATTTCCCTCGGTCAGCCTAGTGGTTCATATTACCTTATACAAAAACATGTACCAGCCCTAAATCATTAAATGAGAGGCAGCCTGGGGGGAAATTTCCCCCCTTCCCCCCTGGCCAGTCCTCCCCTGATTGCAGTTATACTAAAGATAGAGAAACTGTCAGGCGTTTCACCTTGACAAAGAAAAAATACCCTTTTAGGTTTTGCATAATATATTGTTGGCTAAGAAAGTTCCTATGAAGATTTTTTTTCCTGTGCTGATTGTGAGTTCCTCCTCCTCTCTCATTCAGTCCTAGCACTTGTTCTCCACTTCAACGTTGTCTACTGTAGTCCACAAGCCTGGGATCATTCCTGTCTTGTTCTGCTCTCAGTAATAAAGCCATAGGTGTCTTCAGCCCTGTCTGCAATGTTACTTACCTGTCCTGACCTAAATTTTCTGGAAAGGTTATTTACTAAGGGGAGGGATTGCATCTCACCCAAAAGCTGCTGTGATTGCAATATCTTGCCATAGATGAAGGGCAGTTTACAGCCAAATGTATGAGCTATAGCACCTGGGATACACTATTGGGCACCACACAATAGGAAGGGATGAAAAGTCTCATTTACCGCAGAAGGGTAGAAAAACTTGGAATATTCTGTTTGGAAAATAGACAATTTAGATGTGACCTGATTAACATCTTAACATATATTACTGCAATCAGTGATGCTCATCCGAGCTAGAATATCCGAGATACTCGGATATCCTAGCTCTTTTTTTACTATTCGAGCTTGAATACCGAGCTCGAATAGTATTAGCTATCCGGGCTGTGCTATCCGAGCGCATTCGGATAGCAATCAGCTATCCGGAGATATCCGAGCTATCCGAGCTCGAATACGGAGCTTGGATAGCGTCACAGCGGGTGACGTCACCTCAAGTCCTCACAAGCGAATCAGAGGGCTCCCAGCCCTCTGACTGCAGCCAATCACAGAGGGGGAGCCTAGCCAAGCCCCCCTCTATAAATAGTGGGCGCCATGTTGCCTCACTCGTCCTGCTTGTGACTTACTGACTGACTGTACTGAGAGACTGCTCCAGTGCTTTTTGTCTGTGCAAGTAGTGCATTTATTGTTCAATACACCAAGCGTTTTTACACTCCAACACTTGATATTCACCTGTATTGCTTTGTATTGTAGATCGATTGTATTTTAGGCAGTTTAGTTTGTGTGATTAGGGACTAGGGAGGGAGACTGTCACTGGTGCTGCTGCAACTGCAGCAGCTAGGCCCTGTGCCTAGGCAAGGCAGCCTGCCCTGCTCTGTGCTATAGTCTCTAGTTACCTGTGCTCTCACCTGTCCTACTCTACTGTACTACTTCTGTGTTAGATAGATTATTGTACTATTTTGTAGTTAGCAAGGCCCAGCTTTACTGCTATACCTGTCCTGTATCTGCTCTCTGTAATCTAGTCACACCTGTTCTATTGTTTAGCTAGATTCTTCTATTGTTTAGTTAGTACTGTAGTGTACTCTAGTTTGTGTATAGGGACCGTCCGTCACCGCGTTACCTAGGGTCTTTGTGTGCGCAGTGCACGTCTGCGCTGTCCGCACCCTCTCGTAAGTGCTACACCCATCCTATTGTTTATATTACTTGTATTGTGTATTTGCTGAATTGTACTGTACTGTAGTCTGTGTATAGGGACACCGTCAGTCAGCGTCAGCTAGGGTCTTTGTGTGCGCACTGCGCACTCTCTTGTTAGCGCTACACCGATCTCTGCTGTAGAGTACACCTGTCCGTCACCTCACACACCCACCACCAGTCCCACCCCATTAAAGTACCCCACTTGTCCCACCCGCCTTTACATACATAACTTCTTTTTTTCATTTGTATAATCTTAAAAATATACAATGTCTGGCACTGGCAGCCGCGGTTTGGGCAGGGGCAGCAAGGGCAGCAAGGGCATCGGCAAGAGAGGAGGTTGTGGCAGCCGCGCCACCACCACCACCATGCGCAGTTCTGTGTCTGCACCAGTGACTATTCCGCCATTAGCCACTGGCCGTGGACGCCTTGGCCGCCCAGCAGCTGGGAGTCACGCTGCAGTGACACAGCAGCAGCGTGTGGCACAGATGTTTCTCCCACCGCCAGGTCGTAGCCGTCCTATTGAGGAGAAGGACGCAGACTCTGTGGTGGAACTGATGGTGGATGAGCAGGCCACCATTAGCTCTGGAACCGAGTCCTCCACCCCCGCCACCACTCCTGTTCGCAAGAGCAGCTGCAGCCACCCAGCACTGCCTGGGGAGGAGGAGGAGGAGGAGTGCAGTTCTCCAGCCCCAGCGGGCAACACCAGCACCCTGTCACTCAGCACCTTCTTATCCCCAAGCACAGCGAGGGTATGGAATGCTTTTGCGGCAGAATTGGAGGAGGAAGAAATGCTGATGGGCACTTTGGGGGATGATGCTTTGGACAGTCAGACAGTGGTGAGTGTCCATCAGCCCATGCATGCAGAAGGGGAGTTTGTGGGGTCATCCCAGCAGGACATGTTTGCGGAGGGGGAGGATGATGATGACAGGGTGAAGGACAGAGACTGGGTGGCAGATCCGGGGGATGTCATCAGCTCTGAGGAGGAGGAGGAGGAGGATGCGTCTGCGGGCCTTGCTAGAAGGATCAGCATCGCAGACATAGGCAGGATCAGAAGTGGGCGTGGTATGCAGGCCACACAGCGTGCTTATCTGGAGAGTTCTGCCAGTGCCACCAGCCGCACCAAGAAACCCCCCCCCCCCCTCCCTACCACCACAGGGAGATCAGCGGCAGCAGTACCTTCGAGCCGAAGGGGAAACGTCACCTCCCCAATTTGGAATTTTTTCAGCCTGCCCTATGTGGATTGCAAGTATGCCACCTGCAACCAGTGCCGCCAGCAGCTCAGCAGAGGGAAGGACCCCTCTGCGTACGGCACCACCTCTCTGGTGACCCATCTGGCAGGGAAACACTTTCATGAGCATGAGGAGTTCATGAAGCTGAAGGAAGCTGGCAGTGGCAGACCCGCCACCACTGCGAAGCCGTCGGCAGCAGCCACCTGCCCTCCTCCACCTCCTCCAGCAGCACCAGCAGGAGTGCATCAGAAACGCACTGCTCCTCCTCCCTCTGCAACTCCTGCCGCCGACACTGATGCCTGTTCTGGCAGCCAGTCCTCAGTGGCCTCCTCTGCTCCCTCCAGTGATTCCCGCGCCAGCAAAAGGCGTCGCCAGACCCTGCTCAGCGACACCTTCCAGGGGGTGGTCAGGGTTCTGCCTCCCATCAGCCATCGCGTGCGTTAGCTGAACGGCTTGCTGGCACGGGCCATGTGCTCCCAACTCCTGCCTTATTCCCTTGTGCAGGAGGGGAGCGACATGCGTGCGCTCCTGATGTGTGCAGCCCCCGATTGGCCAATCCCCAGCCGACATTTTTTTGCACGCACGGCCATCCCTGCACTTCACCGTTCTGTGATGGCCAATGTCGGGAGAGGGCTGGATCACGCGGTGGGTCAACGGGTCCAAGTCACCATGGACTCGTGGAGCAGCCGGTATGGGACAGGCCGCTATCTGTCCTTCACCGTGCATTGGGTCAGCTTGGTGGAAGGGGGTGAGGAGGGGGGAGCAGCATTGGGCACTGTCAGAGCAGCAGCAGCAGCAACAATGCAGTGGGTGGTGCCACCATGTAGGGTCAGCGGAATTGCAGCAGGTTCCTCTGATCCGCTTCCATCCTCCGGCACACCAGCCCAAACCCCCCGCCTCAGCAGCAGCGTGAAGCCCCGCCACTGCCAAGCGCTGCTGGAATTGGTCAGCCTGGGGAAGACCAAACTGACGGCGAACCATGTCCTGGCCAAACTCCAAGAGCAGGAGAGGAATTGGCTGACCCCCAGAGGCCTCAGAGTCGGAGAGGTGGTGTCCGACAATGGGGCAAACCTGGTTGCTGCAATCAGCAGGGGAGACCTGACCCACATCCCCTGCCTGGCGCACGTCCTTAACCTGGTAGTCCAAAAGTTCCTGCGGACCTACCAGGGGATGGACCGACTCCTTGAGGCAGCAAGGAAGGTTGTGCGTCATTTCCGGCACTCGGCTGCAGCCGTAGCGAGCCAGGAAGAGGTGCAGAAGGAGCTGCACCTGCCACAGCACCGGCTCATGATAGATGTTCCAACTCGCTGGAACTCCACCCTGGCGATGTTAGAGCGTCTGGTTGAACAGAGGCAGGCTGTCAGCCAGTACGTTGCATGAGCAACAGTTGCCGCCATCACTGCAACTGGGCGTGCTGCCACCAACCTCCCGTCCATCATCTCCACGGAGGACTGGGGGCACATGCAGCAGGTGTGCTCAGTGCTGGCACCCTTCCTGCAGGCCACCAACATGGTAAGCAGGGACCATGCAATGCTGTGCGAGTGGGTCCCCATGGTGTGTGTGCTGGACAGGGCCCTGTATGCACTGCTGGAAGATGGAGCGGCAGCCTTGGACCAGCAGGAGCGGCAGGCAGCTTCACAGGCCACCTCTGAGAAGGAGGGCTTGGAGTTGGTGGAGGTCCCTGACCTTGCTGCTGATGAGGGGGAGCAGCAGAGCGCAGCTGGACTGGTGCGGGGGTGGAGAGAGGATGAGGTGGAGGAGGCAGAGGATGAGTAGGACAGCACTGTCGGCTCTGGGGCTGCCGATGATGTGCCAGCAGTTGTGGCCAGACTCTTCCCAATGGCAGCGCACATGCTGAGGTGCCTGCGCAAGGACCCAAGGGTCATCCAGATGAAGCAGAGGGAGGACATCTGGATCTGCATGATGCTGGACCCACGTCTGAAGGGGAAGCTCAACCAGTTCCTGCCTGCAGGAGGAGACCGTGCGCAACAAATGAGGGATTTGCAGCTGTCCCTTGTTGAGCGCTTGGAGGAAGCCTTCCCTCAGCCATCCAACCCCACTGTCCAGCCAGCACAGAGGCAGAAGCAGGTGCCTGCATCCACCAGCAGCAAGCGCACGCGCACCACAGACCTGCTGTTTCTGACCAACGAGCTCGACATGAGTGTAGAGCTGCCAGGGACTAGAGAGGAGGTGCCTGCAGCAGCATCCTTCTCCAATCACAGACAGCGCTTGACCGGCATGGTGGCTGACTACATGGGGTCCTTCAGCGGGCTTGACAGCGTTGCCCCTGTTGATCCCATGGGGTATTGGGTCAAGCACCTGCCGATCTGGAGCGAGCTTGTGCAGTATGCCCTGGAAGTGCTCTTCTGCCCCCCTTCCAGCGTACTGTCAGAGCGTTGCTTCAGTGCAGCCGGTGGAGTCGTCACTGAGAAGCGATCTCGTCTGTCTCACAAGTCTGTGGACAGAATGACGTTTCTCAAAATGAACCAGGCTTGGGTGGAAGGCCCAAGCCTGGCTCGCCCCTGTTGTCGGCGAGAGGGGGACATGAAGTGGCACACACACATTACACCTACTGCTGCTGTATTTCTTCCTGCTGTCTGTGTCTCCACTGCCAGGGAACACATTAAAAGGTGCTGCTGCCCATGCGCCACCAGCTATTTACGCTCAAAAATAGCTGCATTATTTTGAAAAAAAAAATATTTTAGAGGTGTCCGGGTTGAAAACTGTGCTGTCCCAATTGTGTATTGGACACAATGTGGGCTGCACGACCGCTGCCTAGAACCTCATGGTGTTTATTTATGGCCCTGGAACCACCACTAGGACCCAGGGCCTATTATGTCTTGCTGCCTGCCCTCCTGCCTGCTGCCTGCTGCCAGTCTGCCACACATGCAAACTCCTCACGCTGCCTGCTGCTGTATTTCCTCCTGCTGTCTGTATGTTTCCACTGCCAGGGAACACATTACAAGGTGCTGCTGCCCATGCGCCACCAGCTATTTACGCTCACAAATAGCTGCATTATTTTGAAAAAAAAATTAAATTATTTTAGAGGTGTCCGGGTTGAAAACTGTGCTGTCCCAATTGTGTATTGGACACAATGTGGGCTTCATGACCGCTGTCTGGAACCTCATGATGTTCATTTATTGCCCTGGTACCACCGCTAGGAACCAGGGCCTATTATGTCAGTCACATCACACTGTCTGACACACGCTACTCCTCCTCCTGTAGCTGCATTGAGCTTCTGCTGTCTGTGTGCTGCTACCACTGCCAGGAAGAACAGAAGAAGAACTATTTTCTGCTGCCCCCCACTCTCCTACCAGCTATTACCACACTACAATAGCTGCAACTACTTCCTCCTCCTGCTGATGTCTGTGTTTTACCACTGCCAGGGTACACAGAAAAAGGCGCTGTGGCTTGCAATGTGCCACTAGTACCTATTGTGCCATCAACACAAATATAACTATGGTGTTATTAAAATAAAATATTTCCACAAATGAAGTAAAAAAAATATTACAAAAGAAAGGAAAACCAAGACACATAATATAATGATAGAGAAGAAGAGGAAGAGGAAGAAGAAGAGGAAGAAGAAGAAGAAGAAGATATAGAAGAAAAAGATATAGAAGAAGAAGATATAGAAGAAGAAGATATAGAAGAAGAAGATATTGAAGAAGAAGAAGAAGAAGATATAGAAGAAGAAAAAGATAATTGAAGAAGATTCAAGAAGGAGAAGATGAAGAAGATTCGAGTAGAAGAAGATATAGAAGAAGAAGAAAAAGAAGAAAATATAGAAGAAGAAGAAGAAGATATAGAAGAAGAAGATGAAGACGACGTAAATGAAGACTTCAAACTTACAACCATTTTGGACACACCTTCTCATGCACACACTTTTCATGAAGTTAATTTACTATTTTTGACACCTTTTTTATAACTACTACATCACCACATAATAACTTGATGTTTTTCTTCATAAAAAAAGGTGGTTTCATGCATCATTGACCTCCAAAACAAGTTTTAAAAGCTATTTAAGGCCAGCTCGAATATTTTACTCGAATACAGACTCGGATAGTGACGTCGGATATCCGAGTTCGAATCGGATATTCGATTAACTCGAATATCGAACTTCGAGTGAATTCGGATAGTTTACTATCCGAATTCGACCAAACTCGAATAGGATAATGAGGTATCCGATCAACACTGACTGCAATCAATTACATTTTAGAGGCTTGGCAAGTAAAATTGTATCCCTATGTCTGTATGAAGGGCAAGAGGAAAGGAAATTATACCAACTGCTTGAAAAGTGTTTTTTCGAAGTAAATTGTAAAGATGTAGAATATTTTGCCACAAATAGTAATCACATAATTGATGCTTGCATTTAAAGGGGCTTGGATGCTGTACTTATGTTGATGACCATCCATAGTTATAAATGCTAGTTGTGGTGGTAAGTTGACACCATGATCCAGTTCTTGTTGACTTTTCTATCTTCTGGATTGAGGTATAGTAAGGTTCAAAATGTTGAACTTATTGGATGCATATCTTTTTTTCAAGCTAGACAACTATGGGGTTGATTCACGAAGGAGCATTATGCTGTAATGTACTAGACAAA
This sequence comes from Hyperolius riggenbachi, assembly GCF_040937935.1. Classification (NCBI taxonomy): domain Eukaryota; kingdom Metazoa; phylum Chordata; class Amphibia; order Anura; family Hyperoliidae; genus Hyperolius; species Hyperolius riggenbachi. Next base: position 243,824,040 of record NC_090647.1, on the reverse strand, counting down.
TAAAGCTGCACCAAGGGAAAAAGTGCGCAAAAGGCCTTCTTAGCATAAGAGGGGAATGCCAAAAGGAGAAATCTCCCAAACAGGCAGCACCACTTTTCAGGTTGAACAATAGAGATGGCCCAAACCTCCGATTTTAGGTTTGCAAACCGGGTTCAAGTACTTCCGCAAAAGTTTGGTTCGTGCAAACTTTAACGAACCGCAATAGACTTCATTGGGGAGGCGAACTTTGAAAACTAGAAACACTTATGCTAGCCACAAAAGTGATTGAAAAGATGTTTCAAGGGGTTTATCATCTGAGTTTCTGCACGGATGAGTGGGATACACACCAAAAGTCCCGGGGAAAAATCTGGATTTGATGCAAAGCAGCGTTTTAAGGGAAGAGATCACATTGCATGCTAAATTGGAGGCCCAAAGTGCTTTAAAACATCTTGCATGTGTATACATCAATCAGGGAGTATAATTAGAGTACTGCTTCACACTGACACACCAAACTCACTGTGTAACGCACTGCAAACAGCTGTTTGCATAGTGACGGCCGTGCTGGACTGGTGTGCACCATGGCGAGAGTGCATGTGATAGCGGTTTTCAAGCCCATATGGTCGCCAGGTTGAGGTAGCTCAATGACAGAACAACAGTGATTGTCCAGCTGATCAAATTTGGTCTGTCCACAATGAAGCAACAACCTTATTATCTTTGGTGTGCCACCCCCCAAGACACTCATATAGCCGGCGGTCATTGCTTTATTGTGATACGCAAGCCCCTTTACCGCGGCAAGGTAACGTTCACTAAGGAGAAATGACACATGTACATACCTTTTGTTTTGTTGTTGCAGCCGCAGTGCAGCCAGAAAAATTAGGCAGGCATGTACACGCACCAGAAAAAGTATTATAGCGGCCGCTGCTAGCAGCGGCCTTAAAAATTCAGGTATCCGCCTGGAGTCCTGGTGGACCCTGATGGTGGTGGCAGAGAAGGCAGTCAAGCGGCCTGCAGGCAGAGATGCTGCGTGGGGACTGACTTAGTCTCGGTGCAGGCAGTCACACGGCGTGCAGGCAGAGATGCTGTGTGTGGGGACTGACTTAGTCTTTGGGCAGGCCTGAGCGTGCTTTGCAGACCAGGCATCCGTGGTCAGATGGACCCTTGACCCAACGCAGTGTGCCAGAGATGTCACCACTTGCCTTTCAACATCACGGTACAGTTTAGGTATCACCTTTTTTGAGAAAAAATTGTGGCCTGGTATCTTCCACTGCAGTGTGTGTGTAATGATCTGCTCAGCTGTCTGCACAGACAGACAGCTGTTTGACCATTCCTTAAGGCTGAGGGCTGCAGGTCTCTGGAAAAGAGACCTGTCTGTACTTTGCAAGTTTCAGACTTGCTCTGCTACTGAAGAATTTGCATACACTTGTCATGCAAATTGCCTAGCTGCCTCCTTTGAAGGCTTGCCGTATAAATTCCATGTTCTCCCAGGATCCTTTGCTGGTCATGATGGTTTGTTCTTGCTAACACCTGGAGTGTCAGTCTTTGCTATCGTTTGCTAAAGATTATCTTAGAGTAATTCCTGGGGACTGCACTAGGCATCCCTCCTAGTGCAGTCAGGTTGTATTATTTGTAGTGCCTTATTCTGTTTCTCTGCCTCGATTGTCTTGTCGCCAGCGGCGGTCGACAGGAAATCGTTCTGTCTGTCTGGGAGTGTAGGCCAGAGCTGTGGTTGCTGCTGGCTGCTCCATTTGTTTGTCTGTCTGGATTGCATTCGCCCTAGTGGTAGTGGCAGTGCTTCCTTCTGTATTCTGCCTTAGGGGTGCTAACCAGAGCAGCGGTTGCTACTGGTAGCCCCATCTGTTTGTCTGTTTGGATCGCATCCGCTCTAGCGGTAGCAGCGGTGGTTCCTTCTATATTCTGCCTTAGGGGTGCTAGCCAGAGCAGCGGTTGCTACTGGTAGCCCCATCTGTCTGTCTGTCTTGTCTGGTACGAACGCTTGCTGTAGGCTCGGTGAGGTAACCGTTTAGCAAGCGTTCGCGTTCTCTATTTCATGTTTGTGTACTTTGGTTAGTTAGGGTGGCACGCTTATCACTGGGTGCCTAACGCGCGGTGATCTTGCTTAAACGCGTTCACTGTTGCAAATGAGTGCGGTGTTCGCGTTTAGCTAGCGTTTGTTATTTTCCTTGATGTTCTCATCATTGTTATTTGTTATGTCTTTCCTGCTACACTTGTGCTCTGTCTAATTTGGTCTTGTGTCACTATTGGCAATCGCCACTCTTGCGATTGTGTTCCCACTTTGTTTCCGGTGTTGTGTGTTCATCGTCGCTGGGTGGCGACTAGATTGGTGGACATACATACATTCTATCTCTGTACTTATTCAGTCTCGTTTCGCTGTTGGCAATCGTCATCTCTTGCGATTGCGTTCTCAGTTGGTTTCCGTTGTTGAGTGTTCGCCGTCGCTGGGTGGCGACTAGATTGGTGGACATACATACATTCCTTCTCTGTCTTTATTCAGTCTTGTCTCGCTGTTAGCAATCGTCATCTCTTGCGATTGCGTTCTCACTTGCTTTCCGCTGTTGTGCATTCACCGTCGCTGGGTGGCGACTAGATTGGTCGACATACATACAGTCCTTCTCTGTGTTTATTCAGTCTTGTGTCGCTGTTAGCAATCGCCATCTCTTGCAATTGCTTTCCCACTTGGTATTCACTGTTGTGTGTTCATCGTCGCTGGGTGGCGACTAGATTGGTGGACACACATACATTTTGTCTCTGTGCTCTCTCTCTTTAAAGGGCTATCTTGCCCTGCATTGCTTCCCCTCGTACAAATCCTATCTGGCATCTGTGGCAGTACAGAGGGGTCGTTCCTCTGTTCTCCACATCTCCATCTGCCGGCAGGAATTCCCCTCTACAGGTGCATAGCACCATTGCTGGGTTCTCTCAGATTATACGCTTGTGGAGGATTTCCGCAGTGTCAGCGAGCATCCAGTGCGCTGACCACGGAAATAATTCCACAATCGTTACAGTGTGGCTTTGATTTTGTGTGCTGATTTTCCTCAGGTGGTCATCCCATTGCAGTTTGTGCTTTGTAATCATGTGCCTTCATAAGGTAGTTGTCCCTACCCGGGTCTTGGTCTTTCCACGGCTCAATTTTCAGTGGCAGAGACTACAGATGGCATTGTTTTCATCTGAGGCAGACACACAAAATAAATTCCACACCGCTGAGCCCTGAGGTGATGGCACTTTGGTGGTGGCGGCCAACTGAGTGTTAAAGAGTAACTGTCAGGCATAAAAGCAACAATCAATTATTTACTTTTATCTGGTAAACAAGTAATAAGGATGCTAACCAGGCAGTCCAAAAGTAAAACATCACTATTACTTTTCTTGTTGATAAATGATCATTCCCCAGTTTACATAACTCTTATTTGGTACACAGAAAATGTGGTACACAAAAGAGAAGTTGCAGGGCATGCTGGGTTGTCTTTTTTTGCTTCTCTGCTTCCCCTCAGAATTAACTAATGCAGCCTGATTGGCTGAAGCCTCTTTACCTCCTGTTTTCCCCTCCCACACCTCTGTTCCTCTCTGATTGGCCAAAATGTTTCAGGCTGAAACAATGCACTTTCTATAGTGAAGGGCGGGCAAATCAGGCAAAGGAGACTAAGGGCGGATATTACATCACGACTGGCTTAAAAATAGCCACAGTAAATATGGAAACTGTCTAGAATAGGATTCTCTACTTTTCCTTTATAAAATTCACAGGAATCATAACGTGGACAGTGCAATACATCTGTTATGTAAGTAGAAGTAGTATTTATCTACTTATATATAATTTTTTTTTCCTGAGCTAATATGGCTGACAGCTCCTCTTTAAGTGGGGTGCCAGAATCAGAGCAGGAGGAGGAAGATATGTCACGCTTCCGTGCGAAAGCTGAGAAAGATGAGGTGTTCTGTGTTAAATAGTCAACTACGTCCTGACAATATTGGGGGCGTGCCTTCTTCTGAACACTGTACTTTGGTCGAGGGCCGCACGAAATCACAACTGCGCGACCTCGAACAGACCTGCCAGGTGGCCTGCCTCTGCCTTTTGTTTTGTCCATATTGGGGGGAATGAAGTGGAAGGTATGCACTGACTTTACTAATACAATGTACGGTTACACAGATACAGTAAACAGGTATGCACGGAGTGATATATAACACTGCGTGTGCTCACATGGATAGGTGGGTGCACTGAACAACAGGTAGGTAGGTATATGCAGCGCTGCTGGGTAGTACAAATGTGCACCTGTAACACACACGTACCGTGAACAGGTACAGTGACTGGTGGTATTAAATATCACACTGCGTGTGCTCACATGGATAGGTGGGTGCACTGAACAACAGTTAGGTAGGTATATGCAGTACTGCTGGGTATTACAAATGTGCACCTGTCACACACACACACACACGTATCGTGAACAGGTGCAATGACTGGGGGTATTAACAATGCGTGCGCTCACGTAGGTAGGTAGGTAGATAGGTAGGTGGACTAAACAGTGAACAAGTGCAGTGATTGGGATTACAAATTTGCAGCTGCCTGTCACACACACAGGTAGTCACTGAATGTGCTGGACCTGGCAGTGGAATTAAGTGGCCAAAGGCCAGCTGCGACTGACTTACAGGGCTGTATATAAATATAATGCAAGTGGGCCACACACAAAAAAAAAATAGATCACAAGAACAAGGTTAGCTCTCAAAAGAGCCATTGAGGGGTGCTTTTTTGGCAATAAGAATCAGCAAGGAGCAAGCTAACAAGCCTACAAGAGCCTAACTAAGCTTTCCCTATGCGAGTCTGCAGCAGCTCTCCCTTCTCTAATTACTGCAGGCACACGAGTGAGTAAAATGCCTGACGCTGCCTGCCTTTTATAAGGGGGAGAGGGCCTCCAGGAGGGAGTGTAGCCTGCTGCCTGATTGGCTACAATGTGCCTGCTGACTGTGATGTAGACTTGTAGAGGGTCATAGTTGACCCTAATGATGCACTATAGGGGCGAATCGAACTTCCACAAAAGTTTGCCGGGAACCGTTCACCGGCAAACCGTTCGGGGCATCTCTATTGAACAATTTATAGAGAAGAGAGGTGACTGAATGCTCATCACCTCATTACAAAGATCCTGGTAGTTCCGGTTCTCCATAACTTAACTGGGTACCCCTTAACAACTGATTAGACTTAGGCTACATTCACAGTGATGCATTGTCGTGCAGCTTAATGACCTCTTTGCAATGGAGCTTGCCGCAATGCATCACGTATGTGAGGTTCACAGTGCAGAAGGGTGTTGCGGTATAATGGCGAGCAGCATTGTAACTCCCCGCATGCAGTACATAACCACAAAACATGCGCCCTTACAGTGACCGTGAAGCAAACTTTTAATTCACTGTATGCTTCACTGTATGCAACACAATGTGCAGGTAATGTACAGCTACGCTTTCCCATTATGTTGCATCCCTGCTGTTACAGGAAACGCACCACCCAATGTGATCCTAGCCTCATACAAGTTTCTCTAGAGAAACTGCATTTGATATGTCAGGCCTGGTGCACACTGAGCGGTTTTTGTAGCGTTTTCCAAACTGCTTCTGCCTCTGAAAATGCTTGGCTAATGTATTTCAATGGGATGGTGCACACCAGCGGTTTGAGGTTTTTAGCAAACCGCAAATGTGGGTCCTGCAGCACTTTTGCGGTTTGCAGAAGCGTTTCTACCTCAATGTAAAGTATAGCAAAAGCTCAAACCTCTCTGGAAAACGCTAGATCAGAGCAGTTTTCCAGGTGTTTTTTTGTTACAGAAGCTGTTCAGTAACAGCTTTTACTGTAACAATATTTGTAATCTGCTAAACAAACACGCTCCAAAAAACGCTAGACATGTTTAGAAAACGTCTCTACACTGAGGAAGAGCAATCTCGCCATGGTGCGCACCAGCCCAGCACAGCCGTCACAACACAAACAGCTGTTTGCCGTGCGTTACACAGTGAGTTTGGTGTGTCAGTGTGAAGCAGTAATCTAATTACACTCCCTGATTGATGTATACACATGCAAGATGTTTTAAAGCACTTTGGGCCCCCAATTTAGCATTCAACGTGATTTCTGCCCTTAAAACGCTGCTTTGCGTCAAATCCGTAATTTTCCCCCGGGACTTTTGTCGTGTATCCCACTCATCCAAAATCAGATGTTAGACCCCTTGAAACACCTTTTCCATCACTTTTGTGGTCAGCATAAGTGTTTCTAGTTTTCAAAGTTCGTCTCCCCATTGAAGTCTATTGCGGTTCGCGGAAGTTCGCGTGAACCCGGTTCACGAACCTAAAATCGGAGGTTCGGGCCATCTCTAGTAAGGGCCTCCATCAATTGTACTTACACTTGTATGTGCCTTTATTAGTATATAGTAATTCACTTGAATGATTTTAAAATACATACATTTGGAGTTCTTGCAAATAATATGTGGTCTTTGTTATATATTTTAACCTTAGGATAACATGAAAAATGTAAGACCCTGATCAGTAACTAAACAGTGGGAGGTCTGGCAAGATATTAATAACATATCATCATGTTCTTCTTGTTTCCATAGCATTGCTACACAGTAATTGCCAAAATCTATCTCTGTTTTAAAAATATATTTTTTTGAATGAAGCTTACCTTTTTGATGGGAGTCAAATGGAAAATAATATTCCCTTGACAGTTCTTGCTGTTTTTCTAATTAAGAGATAGATTATGTTTTGAAAACTATTAAGACTTATAATAACTTTGCTTAAAGCAAAGACATAAAAAAAATCTGTAAAAAAATATATTGTATATATCATTGATGCATTCTTAAAATGGCACTTGCAATTATTATCAGGGACGGATCTAGACCAAGTTGCGCCTGGGGCAAGGTCAGGTTTTGGCGCCTAAAGGTCAGGTTTTGCGCCTAAACTGCCATTCCCCATCCAGTTTTGGCGCCTAAAGGTCAGGTTTTGGCACCTAAACTGCCATTCCCCATCCAGTTTTGGCACCTAAAGGTCAGGTTTTGGCGCCTAAAGATCAGGTTTTGGCACCTAAACTGCCATTCCCCATCCAAATTTTGCCGCCTTTTTAAGAATTCAACAAACTGCGCCTGGGGCAAGATACCCGCCTGCACCCCCCTAGATCCGTCCCTGATTATTATTCAGCTTTTTGTAAGTAAGTAAGTAAGATCTCCATGATGAATCCATACTGAATAGACAAACCATTTATTTATTTCACTAAATGCTAGACACATGTCCACAGCCACTGGTGCTCTAATGTGACCTATTCATTTTTGCAGATCCATACTAATCCAACATGCATATAGCCATTTCTGATTTCTTGGTCTTCATCAATTCATTAATTCAAGTTGTGGGTTAAGATGGCTCTATGAGATGGAATTTGTGAACTCAAGTGTTATAGGATACCCAGCTAGTTGATGGTGAGACAGACACACTAGTAACTAGAGATGGTCTATGAAATGCAAATAATGCTGAGTTGATGCAAGGTTATGCAAACAGTGCATATAAATGTATGCAGCTTGAAAGTGAATCAATGATGTGGCATTTAGTGGGGCACTGGCAAGTTATGAGTTAAGAAAATTGCTCTATGAGGGCTCAAACCCACTAGCAGCCTTTTCTAAGCGCGAGTGATTTGAAAAGCTCTTGCTAATGCAATGTTATTTTTTTTCTATTGGCCTCTGACGAAGCAGGGGGACCTGCGAAACGGCTGTCAGGCCGTCCTTTTGTACCTACATGTACCTTTTCCCACTGTACCTGTTGGAATAAAATTTCACTGAAGCATTGAGACTGGTGCCGGACCTGCTTTTCTTCTCAGCAATATGTTATTTTTTTTCTTTTTATAAAATCCCATTGCTCATGTGGGATCACACCCATAGCATTACATTAGCAAAGCTTTTCAAATCACAAATTGCTCAGAAAAGCGCTCCTGGTGGGTTGCAGGCCTGAGTTGGGATTCAGGCTGCATTCACAGTGGGACGTTGCAGAGCTGCGTTATAAAGTTTTATAACACAGCTTACCGCAATGCAATGCTAATCCTATGGGGCGTTCACAGTGCGACGTTAGTGTCGCATTGTAACATGTAGAGTTATCGTAATGCACGTAATGCACGATCATTATCTGCACATTTAATTGGCACGATTGCTGTATACATATTTGCTACTAAGAGTGTTTAATATAAATTTAAGTAGTTCAGCAGTGTTTGTAAATTCCCATATTACATTTGTGAATCTTTGTGTTCCAGCCTAGTGAGCACCAAATATTTATTGCAGGCCTGCTTTTTGGTAGCCACTCCCATCCTCAGCTGAACTGTTTTCACAATTTCTAATTGAGAATCACTTCCAATTCAACCATGGCAGCTATCATACCTATTTAAGCGCTGGAGTGAGGTCACTTGTGGCCTTGGTCACTTTGCGCCATTTCATTCATAAGTGCCATTTATTACAAAGTGCTTTACAACTTACCAAGAATTTACTAAGAATTCACCCAGGAATTCAAACAGGATTCAACAGCCACAGGACTTTGCTGGAAACAACTACTCTGCATCCAGAACTGCCTCCAATGCTGTTGCTAAAAATGCCACTGCTGGACATTTGTTGCACAGCCAAGTAGACTCTGCTTCTTTATTTACACAGGTTTGCTTGCACTAACAGCACACTCATATAAACTGTTTAGTGGTTGGAAATTTCCTGGTTATATAATCAGAGACCATTACCATGTTTACTGCACTCTTTCTTATGTTCTGCCTGTCTGCAAATATCTACAAGTTGCATTGCTACATGCATCCTGCAATGTACCGCACTCCATATTCATTTCACCTGCTCTTCTTTCCTCACCTTGCTTAGCTTCTCATGAACTGTTAGCTCTCTCTGTTGGTGCTTTATAAATACAATAAATAAATAATACGATAATTACAGAGGCACCAACAGAATAAAAGCAAGAACTGTTTTAAAACGATAAAAAACAAGGGGGTAAGGGTGGACTTATCTCCCCAAATTAAAACTTGAAGTACAGATGAAATGTTTTTTGCATACTGATCACAGTGGTTGTGTTTGGAATTTGGGGAGGTAAGTCCACCCTTATCCCCTTGTTTTTTATCATTTTAAAACAGTTCTTGCTTTTATTCTGTTGGCCCCTCTGTAATTATTGTATTTTGTTATCCACCTGGTCGATGGGTGTGAACACCGCCCTTCTTTCCTGCTACAGAGAGCGACTTCTTAACCTGAGTGGGGACAGGTCTAATATCCCCATATGTGCATATAGTGGTTGCCTGTACCCCAGCAACCCATGTTTGTGAGTATATCTCTATTTGCTTATCATACTGTCATCTAATATCATCAATAATACACTATTGGGGCCTCCCGTTTCCATTTTTTCTCTCCTTACAATAAATAAATAATGTACTGCTTGGAGTATGTTACCTCTAAATGTACACGTTACCAGGTACAGGAAATCTGTGATACACGAGGCACCTGCGGCGAACAGCACCGCCGCTGCAGCTGCCTCTATGCGGCCATCCATCCATCCAGCGTCCAGGACGCCGAGAATGGAACCTTCTCTCGTGCAGGGGGTCGCCTTAGCGCGCGGGCGCGCGCACAGATGGGACCTTTATGCGGGGAGGAAGCCCGTCAGCTGACCTGCTGGTCGGCTGACGTCAGAGGAGTCCCACGGCGCCCAGGATTGGCTGATTCAGGGGGGGCATGCCAGTGGGGTCTCCTCTGCTTCTTAAGCCTTCAGGCTTCATTCACATACTGTCTGTTGTCGTGAATACTTGCATGTTAGCGCTCAGACCTTAGACTAGATCCCAGGTGTTGATGCTAAGGATTTCACACCTAGTCTAGGATATTACTATATTGTTATTGTTTATTTGTTAGACTAGTTCCGAGGTATTGATGCCAAGGACTTCACACCTAGACTAGGATGTTGCTTATTTTATAGATCTCCTGTGTATGACTATTGGCTATTACTCCGACTCTGATCCTGCTTTCTGATCCTGTACTTTTGCCTATCTGCTTTCTAGTTGCTGAATCCCTTCCTGAATACCGATTACTCTCTTGTCTCACGATTCTGTATCGATACTTACCTTCCTGTTGCTGAACCTCTGCCTGATTACCGTTTACTCTTCTGCCTCACGATTCTGTACCGATACTGACCTCTCTGTTGCTGAAACTTGCCTGTCAGACTACTCTACTCATCAGTGGGCCCTCGCCACTGGTGAGGTGCTAGCTTCACCAGCGCCTCTGGTGAAGTTATTATTTAGTGCAGTCCTGGTTGTGTCTCTTAGGCTGCAGTACAGTCTGACTCACCCGCTCCTGGGGTGATCACTCAGCTGCAGTACAGTCTGACTCACCTGATCCCAGGCAATCACTAGTGCAGTACTGCTTGTGTCTCACTCGGCTGCAGTACATCCTGAATCACCCGCTCCACGGGAGATTCGGCCTCTTCTGTATTATTTTCTCCATCTTGCTGGAGCTTGTACTCTAGTGCACGCTCTGTGTACTCATAGTACCTCACCAGCCCTTTGGTGAGGTCTCATTAAACTATTAAAGTTACAGTTGCATTAAATCACTACACACTCAGCTCTTTGTCTGCTATACTGGTATTATTGGTGATTCTGCAGATCACACATAATCAGGTATAGCGCCTGCATTATTGGTGATTCTGCAGATCACCACATAATCAGACATCTGAGCTACGACACAAGACCGTTACAAAAGCATACTTTTCATTGCCTGTATGCTTTACTGTACCTACTGTATGCTACGGTAATGCATCGTTAATGTGCGTTACCACCTTTTTTTGCATTGCGTTGTAATGCTGCGTTGCGACTTTAATGTCGAATTACAATGCAATGTCCCACTGTGAAAAAACCCTCATGCAAATTATGCAATCAAGTGTTATTGGCTACCCAGTTAGTTGATGGTGAGACAGAATGAATGTTATTATATTCCTCTAGATTGTAAGCATTTGGGCAGGGTCTTCCTCCTTTTGTGTCCTACCTCATTATGCACCTCCATTAATGTAAACCCATGCTATGCATCTGAGTGAACCTAACTTTCCTAATCTCCATGCTCCCCTCCAGTGACTGACTAAGCATTACCTTGTACTCATACTGTGCTGTGTGATCTGTTTTTTCTTGTATTCCTGTATTGTCATATTGCTGTATGTTGCCCCTAAATATTGTCTGTAACCTAAACTAATGGCCAGCGCTGCGTAATATGTTGGCGCTTTATAAATACAATAAATAAATAAAAAATATTTGTCAATGCTATTAGTATTGTTCTCTAATATTGCTTTACAGGGAACACCTAAAGTCATTATGAAGATCCTCTGGAAAGTAGCAGCTATTTTCATTTCAATAACTAAAGAACCATTTTTTTTAGACACGCTGGTCCAATTAACACAATTATATTTTCCTCCTAAGTTTTTTTCCTAGGTGATATTTTCTCACCCTGTCAATATAATGCATTTTAAACTACCAGCAAGTAAGAAAATACTCAAAATAATTGTGATAGCTCTTTGTTCACCTACTTTTTGATACTCTTCCATTGAAAAGTGCTGAAAAGGTATTTTAAACAGAAGTTGAAAAAGTATCTCCTAGGAGAAAACTCAGGAGAAAAAGTTATTGCATATTGCATACGGGCTACTGTATCTTCTGATCTCTTTCTACACATAATCACCTCCTTTATTTAAGTCTGTAACATATCATTTTAGAAGGTTTTCAATCCCAGGAACTGAGATGGGAGCCTAGGGGGGGGGGGGGGGGTTCATGTTAATGCAGCTGAACGAGCAGTTACTGGCGTTCTGCACATAACAATGGATACAGGGGCCCATATGCAATTAACTTTTCCTGAGTTATCTCCTAGGAGATCATCATTTTTATAGTCTCTTTAAATTAATTTTAAGCATTTTAAAATTGAAAAAGTACCTAAAAGTTTGTTTGTGAAAAAGTAATTTTAAAAAGTAAAATTATTTTGAGTATTTTTTTGGTGGCTGATGGTTTAAAAGGCATTTTATGACAAGGTCTGAAAATATAACCAAGGAGAAAACTCAGGAAAAAAAGTGAATTGCATATGGGCTAGGGAGAGAAAAGTTTAACCTGACAGAAATAAGGTAAACATACACTAACCAAAGGTAAGTACCAGGGGAACATACATAACACACACTTGTCACTAGGACATGCCCTATAGGTACAAAGTCAGGTATGATGCACCTGATGTTTATTATAATAAGATATTGGTAAAAAAACACCAATATGTTCTGGTGTTTAATACAGAGACACTCAATGTCTGTAGTGGTCCTTTGCTGTGGGGGTCCTGGCTGATCCCCCTCCACTGCAATGGTGTGTCAGTGGGGTGTAGCTATCCCACAGCAACAGGTACTAGGTGTCCTGTAACGGGTGGCATGGACCCAAGTGTGATCGCAGATGTGGTAGAGTAGACCACCTCAGCAAAACACCTCAACCTGTCGGAGTCCTATACACACCCCACAAGGGGAGGCTAAATAATAAGGGTGCTCAAACGTGCATAGTGCTGTACATATAAACCTGATGAGATCACATTTCACCTAAACATGGCTTCTTCAGAGGTGCTATACATATAATACAAAGTGCTATACAGAATACACATCACCCATAAATTAAAATAGCAAAATGCCCCCCATATCTGATAGCCCCAGTCAGAGCTGTATGAGCCACGTTTGGCTGCCATATATATACCATTAAGGGAGGAAGAGGAGGTAACTGCCATAATGGGCTACGCCCACCCTATCTCACACCAACCCCGTCTCCAAAGAGTGCCAAGGAGCGTGTCCCTAGGGCAGAGGATCAAGTCCCCAAGTCCGCCTACCTCCAGGATGGTGTCCCCCAAATAGAAGGTCTCTAGGATCCCCCTGTCATCCATACGGTGGTCGGAGACGCTGTCTGCGCTCCACCAGGCAGTGCGGGGGCGGAGTCTGCGTTTCACTTACACAATGTCCGCCGTCAATCCCGCATCTCGCGCGAGTTCAGTGTCACATCACCGTAGCCCCAGACGCTGTGCGTCAGGTTACTATGCGCGAAGGGGAGGCGTCCAAGTAGGCGCCTCCATTGTGTAGGACCACACCCCTGTAACCATGCGAACGTATGATGCGTTGCCATGGTCCCCGCTCCCAAAAGGGCAGACACGGATAGTATAAACACCCACCACAGGTGCACTGCGGAAACGTGCCCACCGTACATAGGCACAAGATCCGCCCCAGTTGGGCTCTAAAACGGCTGGATGTACCAACCAATGGAAGCATACACTGTGCAGAGGGGGGGGGGGGGCAGGTCGTATGGCATGTGGGATGGGAAAAAGGGGAGGCCAAATCCTATGGGCACTGGTGGGATGGGTAGCTGGGTGGGCGTTGTCATGGATAATCACATGGCCAGTAAATTATACATACACATAGGCCACATAACATCAGCACCAAGAGTATATAGTGCCGAATGCTAGGCACCCACTGTTTCCATATCACGGATGACGTAGGTGATACATACAATAAGTAAGTTTAACCTGACAGAAATAAGGTAAATCACACTGAAAAAATACTTTCTGGATGTAACTTATCCCTACTTTGTAATATCAAATGTGAAATATACTGTATGTATATGTGTAATATAGATGTATATACAGTGGGGTGCGAAATTTTGGGCAACGTTGTTAATCATCATGATTTTTCTGCATAAATCGTTGGTTGTTACGATAAAAAATGTCAGTTAAATATATCATACAGGAGACACACACAGTGATATTTGAGAAGTGAAATAAAGTTTATTGCCTTTACAGAAAGTCCTCAATAATTGTTTAAATAAAATTAGGCAGGTGCATAAATTTGGGCACTGTTGTCATTTTATTGATTCCAAAACCTTTAGAACTAATTATTGGAACTCAAATTGGCTTGGTAAGCTCAGTGACCCCTGACCTACATACACAGATTAATTTAATTATAAGAAAGAGTATTTAAGGGGGTCAATTGTAAGTTTCTCTCATCTTTTACATTTATCTGAAGAGTAGCAACATGGGGGTCTCAAAACAACTCTCAAATTACCTGAAGACAAAGATTGTTCACCATTATGGTTTAGGGGAAGGATGCAGAAAGTTGTCTCAGAGATTTCAGCTGTCTGTTTCCATAGTTAGGAACATATTGAGAAAATGGAAGACCATAGGCTCAGTTCAAGTTAAAGAGAACCTGTACTGAGTACATTTTTTTTAAATAAACACATAAGGTAACTTCAAATGAACATTACATAGTTACCTTGCCATCAGTTCCTCTCAGAAGCTCACCATTTCTTCTGACAATAATCCCTTCCAGTTCTGACAATATTTTGTCAGATCTGAAATATATCAGTTGCTGTCAGTAAAATATCAGTTGCTGTCAGTTATAGCTAAAAGAAAACTGATGTACCAGGTAATGTCCATGTTTCCCTATGGCTCAAGTAGGCAATGTTACAGTTTAACTGTGTGCTGACCAGAAAGCTGTTATGGTTAATGGCCATTTTCAAAATGGAGGACGGAAAATTCCATTGATCACAGTGGACAAACAGGACGCGGGACAGGAGAAAGACACTGAAGAGTAGACTACATGGAAGGTAAGTATGACTTGTGTATGCTTATTTTGACTTTTAATTTTCAGTTCAGGTTTTCTTTAAGGCTCAAAGTGGCAGACCAAGAAAACTCTCGGATAAACAGAAGCGACGAATGGTGAGAGCAGTCAGAGTCAACCCACAGACCAGCACCAAAGACCTACAGCATCATCTTGCAGATGGAGTCACTGTGCATGATTTAACCATTTGGTGCACTTTACACATGGAGATGCTGTATGCAGAGGAAGCCTTTCCTCCGCCCACAGCACAAACAGAGCCACTTGGGGTATGCTAAAGCACCTTTGGACAAGCCAGCTTCATTTTGGAATAAGGTGCTGTAGACTGCTGATACTAAAATTGAGTTATTTGGGCATAACAAGAGTCGCTATGCATGGAGGGAAAACAACACAGCATTTCAAGAAAAACACCTGCTACCTACAGTAAAATATGGTGGTGGTTCCATCATGCTGTGGGGCTGTGTGGCCAGTGCAGGGGCTGGGAATCTTGTCAAAGTTGAAGGATGCAAGAATTCCACTCATTGTCAGCAGATTCTGGAGACCAGAACAACAAGACAATGACCCTAAACACCTAAACACTGCTCAAAATCCGCTAAGGCATTCATGCAGAGGAACAAGTACAACGTTCTGGAATGGCCATCTCAGTCCCCAGACCTGAATATAATTATAAATGCGGATGGGTCCCCCAGCAGTAGTGTTGCACTGGGGGGTTTGTCTGCGCCCCCCCCCCTCGCCCCATTGTCGGTGTGCTCGCTCCCAGGATGCGCATATGCACTACGGGTAAGCAAAATACGCAAGAGTAGGGCATCTATCCTTTGGGGGAGCAGCATGGATGGTTCTCCCTGGGTGTAGGCCGCATCTGGGGTGTACACCGTTCATGTGTTCTCGCCCCCCCCCCTTTTGGGGGGCAGTTGCGGCGCTCCTGGGCGTTGGTTGCTTTGTGGGGGTGCTTGCGCCACCCTTCATTTCCTGGGGGTACAAGGAGGCCTACACGCGGCTCCCCTATTGAGATGCAAGAATTTGCGTGGGCCAACTCCTGCAGGAATGTCAGGAAGGTAGCCTTAGATCCTGCACAATCTGGTAGGCGATTGCAGCTGGCAACGCTTTGCCATTTTAATTAGACGAGAGTCAGTTTAAATTTGAATGAGTCATTAGACTTGATGCAGCCAGTATATAAGTCAGGTGAAACTGGTCAGAAGCACACACCTTTCACTCTCCTTGGATTGCATAATTATAAATCTGTGGTGTGAGTTAAAGAGAGCTGTCCATGCTCGGAAGCCATCAAATCTGAATGAATTAGAAATATTTTGTACAGAGGAATGGTCCAAAATACCTTCAACCAGAATCCAGACTCTCATTGGAACTTACAGGAAGAGTTTAGAGGCTGTAGTTTCTGCAAAAGGAGGATCTACTAAATATTGCAAGAAGTTTTAAATCAGGATCAGTTAACTAACAGGATGTAAGCCCAACGAAGGCTGCAAGGCTAAAAGCTTGCTTATTCTTATTCATTTTTAGTTAGCCAATAAATGGTATCATCCTGATTTAAAACTTCTTGCTTTTACTGATGCCTAGCACGGTACAATATCCTACTGCTACTACTACTAAATATTGATTTAATTTTTTTTGTGGTGCCCAAATTTATGCACCTGCCTAATTTTGTTTAAACAATTATTGCACACTTTCTGTAAATGCAATAAACTTCATTTCACTTCTCAAATATCACTGTGTGTATCTCCTATATGATATATTTAACTGACATTTTTTATTGTAACAACCAACGATTTATACAGGAAAATCATGACGATTAACAACAATGCCCAAACTTCGCATCCCCACTGTATATCTACTAGCTGATGGCCCGGCGTTGCCCGGGTATGTATTTGGCTGGTGTTGGATCCACCCACTTTTTCCAACCCTAACACACAATGACTCAGTTACTCAATGGCCTAGCTTGTGAGCTTTGCGGTCTCTGATTGAATGTGGCTCCCTCCCCTTTTCTGAATTTGAACCCCAGTCACCCAATGACCAACTATACCAGGTTTGAGGCTTGTGCCATTAACAGTACAAGAATGGCAGCAAATAAATATTCCCCTTGAAAATCAATAGGTGAATTTTGATTGGCTTTTGTAGGCTCCATCCACCCACTTTTCTGAATATTACTCCGAGTCATCCAGTAACCAACTGTGCAAAGTTTGAGAACCCTACCATAAACAGTGTAAGAATGGCTGCAGTTTACATTTTCCCAGTGAAATTTGTATTTGTCTCTGCCCGCTGATGACCCGGCATTGGGGGATGTATTTGGCTGGTGTTGGTTGCGCCCACTTTTTTAACACACAAATACTCAATGACCAAATTTGTGAGCTTTGCAGTCATTGGAATCAATCTTTTGCATCGAAATGAAACAAATCTGATTTGCTGTTGGTGGCTCCACACCTTTTCTGAATTTGAACCCCAGTCACCCAATGACCAACTGTACCACGTTTGAGGCTTGTGCCATTAACAATGCAAGCATGGCAGAAATTAAATATTCTCCTTGAAAATCAATAGGTGAGTTTTGATTGTCTTTTATAGGCTCAACCCAGTTTTTGAATATAAATCCCAGTCACACAGTGACCAACTGTGCATAGTTTGAGAGCCTTACCACTAACAGTGTAAGAATGGCTGTAGTTTACATTTTCCCAGTTAAATTTGTATTTGTCTCTGCCCACTTTTTGGTTATGGGGATAAAAAGCATAAAAAGTATGCTATATGTTATTCCATGTAATGTTCTATGTGTGTGCCAAATTTCATTCAAATCTGTTCAGTCATTATTGCGTGATAGAGTACCAAACATTCAAAATTTTGCATTTATAATTTTTATACAAGTATTGCTATGAACATAAATATACATTTATGTCAGTGGTGTGTGAGTACATTATACAGGACCCCTGCACAGCTGTAGATTGACCATGTTCCTATTAACATGTTTACCTAAACATGATGGATCCCTGCATACTTTGAAGTCCATAAAGAGAGGAGGAAAGTTATCTGACCAGCTGGTCAGCCAAACTGGGCAAACTGGTTGCTGGCCTTGATGTATCAGAAGGTGAACATTCTAACTAACTGCATCTAGCTAAGGTTTTCTTTGCTATAACAAGCTCTCTGGATGTTGTCTGCATGTTTATTAAATACACTACCAACCAGAAGTAATTTAGTAGAAAGTGAGAAGGCCATGCTCCAGGACTCTATTTTTACCATTTCTGAAGAGTGAATCATTTACACACTGGATTTTTAACAAAACTTGTCATATATGTTTCAAAAGTGTCTGGATGCATGCCAACTCTTGAGCACAGAAAAAGATCTAAAAAATAATCATTTTTGCTGTAATGGTAGTCACTTTCTAGTTTTAGCAATCCATGTGTCTAAAGCCTTGTACGCATAGGCTGATGGTTCTTGGCTGAGGCGGTCAGTCAGGACCACCTTTGCCAAGAAGAATCCAGACTGTGTAAATTAGCCTCTGTTCCTTCTCTATGTATTGGCAAGTAATCTGTCTGGTGAATCATTTTAGCTAAGCACAGACAGAAGGTATTGCTCTCCAACACATACTGATAGCTCTGCCGTTCATTGCACCCTTGGCCCTACTCCTCCTGCACACACAGCAACAAAATATGCTGCTTGGAGGCTTGTGACATGACTGTGCAGCATTGGGCCCAAACTGTCAACCGAGGGATCCAATCCAGATCCCTGCTTGTGACAGAAATAGAGCATGTGTATTTACCTTCATAGCGGGCACTGTCTATCTTTTGTAGTGATCAATTTATGGCTGTCAGAAGTCTTTCTAGGAATACACTGTAGCACTAAGGGCAAGGCCATATTTTTACTTTTTCCACCCATAGGCCAACTTTCTTGCAGTTTCCCTTCCATGTACAGCATTGCCCTCCTATTCATTGTGCAACCCCCTCTTCCATGTCTAACATTCATGTACAGCAGCCTCATTCATTTCTATACAGATCACTTGGGTAGCATTTCCCTATTTCTATGCGTTGCTCTTTATTTGCAACCTCTGTATTCCATTTGCAGCCTCTTCTTCCATATGCAGCAATGCCTTGTTCATGTCCAGCCGCCCCTTGGTCAGCTGACGCCCAAGCCCCGGGCCTTGGTGGCCTTTCCAGACATCCGGCTGTGACTAAGGGTCACTTATTTTTTTCAATACTGTCTTGGGTGTCTTCCTCTACAATAAGTGTCACCTCTAAACACAACCATAACTTTGCATGGAGCTAGGCTAACGATTTATAGCTAATAGCTGAATAATTTTCTCTCTCTTTGTGTCCTCCAGCCTTTTTGTGTTGCCAATATCCCCAGTAGGAGTACTAGTTTTAAAATAAATTAGCAGAGGTAAAAACGTACATACCGTATATACTCGGCTATAAGTCGAGAAATTTAGGACTGACTCAAAGTATATAAGTGGGGGGGTCGACTTATAGTCGCATAGTCCTAAATTTCTAAACCTATAGCCGGGATTGGGGAAAGCGGGGCCGCCACTCTCTATCCTTCATACAGCAGCTAAGTGTTGTGTAATGATCCCCCCTCCCCCTCCATTGTGGCCAGCGTTGTGGTTAGTATTAACTATCCCCCTCCATTGTGGGCAAAGTGGTAGAGTCACCCACAGCACCGTCGCCCCCTCCCCCCGCGAGCTTCAGTGGCCAGCGTGAGCGTACCTTCCCTTGTGTATTTATATGCACAATGAGCCGCTGTAATAAGAGATCCGAAAGCCTCCATTCATGAATTTCGCACCGGGCGCAGTGTCCTGTCACTCCCGCTCTCTCTCTCACGCTGGTCTGCCTGTGTCAGCGTTGCTCCGGCTCCCGAAGTCACGTGAGTCAGAGATACGCTGACACAGACACAGGCAGACCAGCGTGAGAGAGAGAGAGCGCGCGAGTGACAGGACACTGCGCCCGGTGAGAAATTCATGAATGGAGGCTTCCAGATCTCGTATCACAGTGGCTCATTGTGCATATAAATACACAAGCGAAGGTACGCTGGCTGCTTTTGCTCGTGGGGGGGGGGGGGGGGGGCGCCGGTGCTGCTGGTGATGTGACGGATGTTTTACTCTACTTCCCACAATGGAGGGGGAAAGTTAATACAACGCTGGTCACAATGGAGGGAGGAGGGGGTAATTTAACAGCACTGGCCACAATGGGGGTGGTGTGGGATATTTACATAACACTGGCCACAATGCAGGGGGGAGGGGATGTTTAATTCACAATACTGGCCACAATGGGGGGGAGGGGGTCAGGGGGCTGCACTGAAAATGAACCTGAACTGTTGTGCAAGACAGAAGGAAAACATATAAATGCACCCTGCATGTATTTAGAGAGTTTAGCCTGTTTAATTACCTCTCATTTGTGTCCATTCACAAGTTGTTATTTGATCTTTCCCGTGTCACCTGACTGTCAAAGCAGAGATGCCACATAAGCACATTTGAAAGTACAGTAGGTTAACACTACGTCTGCTTCCATTAATCTGTAAGTAGAAACACTGCAGTGAGGACATCCTGAGTTCAGGTCTGCTTGAAAAGGGGAAACAGATACTTGGGGACATGGTAAACCTAAATGATAAGGGATGCAGTGGCTGCACTTGGGTGCCAGGAGGGATTGATGGCTACAATACTGTATGCAGTGCAGCCATTAACCCCTTCTGGTCCCCAAGTGCAGCCATTAACTTTGCTGGATATACTTATACTTGAGTCTTTACAAAATTCCAGTTTAACCTCCTGAGCGGTATGGACGAGCTCAGCTCGTCCATCACCGCCGGAGGCTGCCGCTCAGGCCCTGCTGGGCCGATTTTTATCAAATAAAGTGCAGCACACGCAGCCGGCACTTTGCCAGCCGCGTGTGCTGCCTGATCGCCGCCGCTCTGCGGCGATTCGCCGCGAGCAGCGGCGAAAGAGGGCCCCCCTAGCCGCCTGAGCCCTGCGCAGCCGGAACAAAAAGTTCCGGCCAGCGCTAAGGGCTGGATCGGAGGCGGCTGACGTCAGGACGTCGGCTGACGTCCATGACGTCACTCCGCTCGTCGCCATGGCGACGATCTAAGCAAAACAAGGAAGGCCGCTCATTGCGGCCTTCCTTGTTTATTATGGGCGCCGGAGGCGATCGGAAGAACGCCTCCGGAGCGCCCTCTAGTGGGCTTTCATGCAGCCAACTTTCAGTTGGCTGCATGAAATAGTTTTTTTTTAATTAAAAAAAAACCCTCCCGCAGCCTCCCTGGCGATCTCAATAGAACGCCGAGGAGGTTAAGAGAGTCAAATAATGGGGTCGACTTATACACGAGGTCGACTTGTATTCGAGTATATACGGTAGGTGTTGTTTTTTATTATGACTGAAAAAGATTTATTTGTATCAGAGGTAGATGGAGAAACTCTGGGGTATTATGGGTACACTAATTTTCACATAGCTACATTCTATCTGACAAAGTTTATTTTCTGAGCCACTCTTTTATTCCAGTGATCAAGGGGCTTATTTAATGACTCTTCCAGTGTGCCTTTGAAATACAGCACTCTGCAATCATTGCTTTACCTCATCCATCACAAAATTAAAGAGGTGTCATTTCACTTTTTATAAAACTGACATTTTCTTTGTAAGAAAATGGATTTCTCTTTGTTATTCAGTTTCATATATGATGTGGGAATGTACATGAAGGTTATTTCCTTATTTTTTAATATTAAAGGCACCTTTTCAGCAGAAATTGTATGGCTTTTACTCGACTAATAATATACAGGAAAGAACATAGCATACTATTTTAAAATATTCTGGTTTCTAATGTACGAGACACAATGTAACTGTATAATGCTATAGTAAACTAAAAAAATTAAATAAAAAACTGTGGATTGATTTTTCAAAATTCCAACTACAAAATTAATGATAGTGTATTTATTGACTCCCTGCTTCTTTTCCTTTCCTTGCCCAAGAGCATGGGACAATTTACTGTATACAGGTATACAGACTACCCAGCAGCAGGCTTAAAGTGAACCAGAACTCATAGGAATGAGTAAGGGGCTACAAAGGACCAAAAAGCCCTTTTATTAAAATGTTAAGCAAAACCAAACTTTACCTTCTTAAAACTGAAAGTATTTGTGATAATTCAGGTTGAAGTGAGCATATGATGTCTCCCACAATGCATCACTGGTGGATGTGCAAATCATCCTTTGTTGTCCCTGTAAGCTAACCACACCTCCAGAAACGCTGGAGTACAATGGTGTGTCAGCTAGTTAGTTGCACAGAGCCACAATAATTCAACATGCGTACAGACCGTTTCAGATTGGTTGATCCTCATCAGTGCATGGCATTGAATAATGTGGGTCTATGGAGTAGGACTTGGAACACCCAGAGTTACAGATTACCCAGCAAGCTCATGGTAAACCATGATGCAGACGCCAGCGTTTTGCAGTTTTTTGTGTGTTTTATTTAGCGCTTCCCGGCGCTTACCTGCGTGTTGTGATTTTTTTGTAAATCACTTTTCTAAGCACTTTTACAGAGTGAATTTGTTTTTTAACTTCCTGACGTAAGTCAGGAAGTGAACTCTTTCAGGCAGAAATGAATAAATGCAATGTATTTATTCATGAAAGCGCTGGGGAAATCACGATACAAAACATCTTTTTCAAGCGTTTCGCGATTTCCCTATACCTTCCTTTCCTTGAGGCAAATCGCCCCAAAATTGGTACAGACAGCGCTTTGGTGAGCAGATCATAATCAAACCACTGGCGTGAACATTCTCATAAGGAATCATTGCAAAAGCGCTTTTAGGGTGATCTTCAAAATCGCCGGTGCTTAAAAACAAACAAAAACACCCTTAGTGTGAACAAGCCTTAAGGGGCTACAAAGGACCAAAAAGCCCTCTTACTAAAATGTTAAGCAAAACCAAAGTCTGCCTTCTTAAAACAGAAGGTATTTGTGATCATGCAGGTTGGAGTGAGCATTTAATATTTCCAACAATGCATCACTGCTGAATATGCAAATCATCCTTTGTTGTCCCTGTAAGCTAACCACACCTCCAGAACCACTGGAATGCAATGATGTGTCAGCTTGTTAATTGTACAGAGACACAATAATCCAACATGCATACAGACTGTTTTGGATTGGTTGATCTTCACCCAGCACTGAGAATCAGCCAAGTGCCAGAATTAGAGGCAGAGCATCAGTATAGAAGTCAGGCGAGTGGCATTGTTTATTAGAGAATGAAGATGGCAGCCTCTGTATTCCTCTCACTTCAGTATCCCTTTGAACAACCTAAATTATCAGTATTTACTATTTTTAGCCTGCAAACATGATGTTAATTTGTCCTGAATGTGTTACTGAAAGAGCATGCTGGAGCCAATAGTATTTTATATGATATGTAATTTAATGAAGCAAATCAATGTACTTTAAATACTTCTTTTAGCTGTGTCCATACTTTTCCTAAATAGAGTCACTATACAAAACAACATATGTAGCATCTAATTACAAAATCTATAAACTTTGTCCTCCCCATCTGTAATTATATGAGTCATGATCACTATCTTTGGGATTTTCTAAAAGTGCTAAATGTAATATGTTTTATAATGTATTTTTTTGGTGTGTGCAATAGTTTCTTTGATCTTATTAGCATGGGTAGATTATCAGGTGTCTTTCCTATAATTAGAATTTTCTGCTATACTCAGTGGAAAGCTATTTGTAAAAAACAGCATAGCAATAATATTTATTCTCTAATCAAGCTTAAGAAATGTATTTTTCCACTGTAAATCCTGTTAAAATGTTTTATCCTATTTAATCTAAGTGTAACGATCGCGGAATATCTCCGTGGTCAGCGCACAAGATGCGCGCTGACACTGCGGGAATCCTCCACAAGCGTGTAATTATATATAACCCAGCTATGGTGCTATGCACCTGTAGAGGGAGATTCCCACCGGCAGATGGAGCTGTGGAGTACAGACGGCCACCGCCTCTGTACTGCCACAGATGCCAGAAGGGAATTGCACGAGTTGAAGCAGTACAGGGCAAGATAGTCCTTAAAGAGAGATAGCACAGAGACAGAATAAATGTGTATCCACCAATCTAGTCGCCACCCAGCGACGGTGAACACACAACAACAGAACCAAAGTGGGAACGCAATCGCAAGAGAGGCGATTGCCAGAAGTGACACAAGACTGAGCAGGACAGAACACAAGAGTAGCAAAAGGCACAGCAAGCAAGAACAATAAGGAAAATAACAAACGCTAACTAAACGCGAACACCGCACTCATTCACAACAGTGAACGCGTTTAAGTATGATCACCGTGCGTTAGGCACCCAGTGATAAGCGTGCCACCCTAACTAACCAATGACACACAAACACGAAATAGAGAACGCGAACGCTTGCAAAACGGTTACCTCACCGAGCCTACAGCAAGCGTTCGTACAAGACAAGACAGAGAGAAGGAGCAGCCAGCAGCAACCGCAGCTCTGGCCTACACTCCTAGACAGCATTCAGAAGGAACCATCACTGCTACCACTAGAGCGAATGCGATCCAAACAGACAAACAGATGGGGCTACCAGTAGCAACCGCTGCTCTGGTTAGCACCCCTAAGGCAGAATACAGAAGGAAGCACTGCCACTACCACTAGGGCTAATGCAATCCATACAGATGGAGCAGCCAGTAGCAACCGCAGCTCTGGCCTACACTCCCAGACACACAGAACGATTCCTTGTCGACCGCTGCTGGCGACAAGGCAATCGAGGCAGGGAAACAGAACAAGGTAATACAGATAATACAACCTGACTGCACTAGAAGGGATGCCTAGTGCAGTCCCCAGGAATTACTCTAAGATAATCTTAGCAAACGACAGCAAGGCTGACACTCTAGGAGTGTTTGCAGGAACAAACCTTCATGACCAGCCAAGGATTCTGGGATCACATGGTATTTATACTGCAAGCCTTCAAAGGAGGCAGCTAGGCAATTTGCATGACAAGTGTATGCAAATTCCTCAGCAGCAGAGCAGGTCTGAAACTTGCAAGGTGAAGACAGGTCTCTTTTTCAGAGATCTGCAGCCCTCAGACCTAAAGAATGGACAAACAGCTGTCTGCCCGTGCAGACAGCTGAGCAGATCATTACACTAAGTAATTTTAAATGAAACAAAAACTTAATTGCTAAGTTTACACAGTGCCACTGGCAAATCTAAGAACACTTAAAGCCAAAGATGGATTAAGGTGAGATGAGGTTCTAGGCAAGGTGACTGCATTGGCACCCTCAACACTTGATAGTAAGAATGATGGCAGCCAGCCTCACTACTGGACATTCATCAAGCCCTAGGCCCATTATGACTAGTGTTGGGCGAACAGTGTTCGCCACTGTTCGGGTTCTGCAAAACATCACCCTGTTCGGGTGATGTTCGAGTTCGACCGAACACCTAATGGTGTTCGGCCAAACCGTTCGGCCATGTGGCCGAACTAAGGGCGCATGGCCGAACGTTCCCCGAATGTTCGGCTAGCGCTGTGATTGGCTGAACGGGTCACGTGGTTCGGACCCGAACGCGCTCTGATTGGCCGAACGGGTCACGTGGTTCGGGTAAATAAATACCCGATCCACGTCATTTCTCCGCCATTTTTCTGTGGGTTTAGCTTTGGGTAGGCAGGCAGGGTAGTTCTCTCTCCAGCCAGGCTAGCCAGGGTCCCCCCAGTCATTGTGTCGCTGCTGGGAACAGTAGTACACCGCTCACCCACACTATATAGCATTGTGTTTACTGCCACTCTGTGTACACCGCTCACCCACCACTGTATAGCATTGTGTTTACTGCCACTCTGTGTCTCTGCTGGGAACAGTAGTACACCGCTCACCCGCCACTGTATAGCATTGTGCTCTGTGTCGCTGCTGATAACAGTAGTACACTGCTCACCCACCACTGTATAGCATTGTGCTCTGTGTCGCTACTGGGAATAGTAGTACACCGCTCACCCACCACTATAGCATTGTGCTCTGTGTCGCTGCTGGGAACAGTAGTACACCGCTCACCCACCACTGTATAGCATTGTGCTCTGTGTCGCTGCTGGGAATAGTAGTACACCGCTCACCCACCACTGTATAGCATTGTGCTCTGTGTCGCTGCTGGGAATAGTAGTACACTGCTCACCCACCACTGTATAGCATTGTGCTCTGTGTCGCTGCTGGGAATAGTAGTACACCGCTCACCCACCACTGTATAGCATTGTGCTCTGTGTCGCTGCTGGGAACAGTAGTACACCGCTCACCCATCACTGTATAGCATTGTGCTCTGTGTCACTGCTGGGAATAGTAGTACACCGCTCACCCACCACTGTATAGCATTGTGCTCTGTGTCGCTGCTGGGTACAGTAGTACACCGCTCACCCACCACTGTATAGCATTGTGCTCTGTGTCGCTGCTGGGAATAGTAGTACACCGCTCACCCACCACTGTATAGCATTGTGCTCTGTGTCGCTGCTGGGAATAGTAGTACACCGCTCACCCACCACTGTATAGCATTGTGCTCTGCGTCGCTGCTGGGAATAGTAGTACACCGCTCACCCACCACTGTATAGCATTGTGCTCTGTGTCGCTGCTGGGATCAGTAGTACACCGCTCACCCACCACTGTATAGCATTGTGCTCTGTGTCGCTGCTGGGAATAGTAGTACACCGCTCACCCACCACTGTATAGCATTGTGCTCTGTGTCGCTGCTGGGAACAGTAGTACACCGCTCACCCACCACTGTATAGCATTGTGCTCTGTGTCGCTGCTGGGAATAGTAGTACACCGCTCACCCATCACTGTATAGCATTGTGCTCTGTGTCGCTGCTGGGAACAGTAGTACACTGCTCACCCACCACTGTATAGCATTGTGCTCTGTGTCGCTGCTGGGAATAGTAGTACACCGCTCACCCACCACTGTATAGCATTGTGCTCTGTGTGGCTGCTGGGAACAGTAGTACAGCGCTCACCCACCACTGTATAGCATTGTGCTCTGTGTCGCTGCTGGGAATAGTAGTACACCGCTCACCCACCACTATATAGCATTTCTGTACTGCCACTGTACTGCTGCCAGTCAGCGTGTACTTTAAGGAGTCAGTGAAATGAAGAAGAAATCCTGTGAAAGAGAGAGGGGCAAGGGAAGAGGTGTTTCCCCTGACGGTTCACGTACAGGCCACAGTGGAGCATCAAAGAAAACCCACTCAATACCGCCCATGTTGTCCAGGAAATCAACCCTCACAAATCCAAAAGAACAGGACCAGATAATTAATTGGATGACCTCTCAAGCGTCCAGCAGTGGGTTAAGCAGCACCAGCACATCACGCACGAGGTCCGAGTCCTCAGCCAGTTACAAGGAGCCAGTGGGCACAAAGCTGACACAACCGGCAGCGACACCACGCACACAACTGCCAAATAACCAGTCCGAAGAATTTCCTCAGGACACAATGGGGTATTCGCAGGAGCTATTCCCAGCCCAACAAACTTCCACCTTTCAAAGGTCAATGGAACAGCCAGAAATGTTGTGCCCGGATTCACAACCATTTACTGTGGGAAATGCACCGCGCACTGAAATGCAAGGCGAGTCCGAGGACTTTGAAACCCAAATCCCAGAGCAAGTTGGGCAGGAGGGGTTTCAATTGCAGGAGGTCGGCCGAGAAGATCTGGAAGACGACGTTGGAGTGAGCTGCGCAGAGGTTGTTCTGGGGAGCTCTACTCCACGGCGGCGGCCCACAATCACATATGACGAGTTTGAGGAGATGGAAGAGGAGGGTTTTGACAATGTTGACAGAGACCCAGATTTTGTATGTGAAGGAGAACATCGCCGTCGTAGCAGCACAGATGAGTCTGTTGAAGAACCCACTGCTGCACGAGTTCGCCTTGTGCCACAAGGTAGGCGGCGCGAAATTTCAGGCACCACAAGCGTGGAAGTTCAAGTGAGACGCAAAAGAGGCGCAAACAGAAATCGCCAGTAAGACAGGTGCTCCAAAGTCTGGCCTTTCTTTGAAGACTGCAGTGAGGATGGGACCATGGTGATTTGCAAGGTGTGCAAGACCCGCCTGAGCAGGGGGAAAAACATTAACAACCTCTCCACCACCAGCATGACCCGCCACATGGTATCCAAACATCCCACTCTGTGGGCAAACGCGGCAGGACAGGGTTCCAGCAACACTGCCTCCCTTGGGGTCACCAGACTCACCACCAGACCCTCGTCAGCAGCAGCAGTAGCCCAGCCATTGCGTGGTTCACAACAACATTCACAATCATCAGACGACGCTGACACTGTCACTTTCCGGAATAGTGCTCTTGAGGTCTCCCAGTCTTCATCAAACACAACAACCAACAGCCCTTCAGTGTGCAGCCCTACGGCTCAGTTGTCTGTCTCGGAGATGTTTGAGCGCAAGAGGAAATTGCCAGCAAATGACCCCCGGGCCGTGGCACTAACAGCCAGCATAGCCAAGCTTCTGGCCTGCGAAATGCTGCCATATCGAGTGGTGGAGACAAACAGCTTCAAGGGCATGATGTCAGTGGCCATCTCACGTTACGTGGTTCCCAGCCGCTACCACTTTGCGCGCTCTGCAGTGCCTGAGTTGCATGAGCACGTGGTCAGCAAAATAACCCGAAGCTTGAAGAATGCCGTTGCCTGCAAGGTTCACCTCACCACTGACACCTGGATGAGTGCGTTCGGCCAGGGTCGATACATCTCCCTTACCGCGCACTGGATGAACCTTGTGGAGCCTGGCAGCGATTCCTCACCTGCTACGGCGCGGGTGTTGCCCACGCCGCAAACAGCTGCACCGCCGTCCCTCCCACTGGATAACAACAGCAGCACCTACCTCTCTGACTCCTTCTCCTCCAACGCATCTCAAAGCTGTACCTCATCCAGAAACGCTAACCCAGCAGCAGAAGGATCGTGGAAGCAGTGCAGCACAGCTGTTGGCATGCGTCAGCAAGCGTTGCTGAAGCTGATCTGCCTTGGGGATAAGCAGCACACAGGGGAGGAAATTTGGAGGGGAATAAAGGAACAGATGGATTTGTGGCTGGCACCGCTGGACCTGAAACCGGGCATGGTTGTGTGTGATAATGGGAGTCTCATTCGCGCTTTAAGGTTGGCTAAGCTGACACACATCCCTTGCCTGGTGCACGTGATGAACCTAGTAGTTTAGCGGTTCCTGAGGACATACCCAGGCGTGGCCGATCTTCTGTTGAAGGTGCGACGAGTGGCCAAACATTGTAGAAATTCCAGTACTGCTTCGGGGGCACTCGCCAAGATGCAGGAGCGCTTCAATCTCCCCCACCATCGCTTGCTGTGTGATGTCCCTACACGCTGGAATTCTATGCTGCACATGCTAGCCCGCTTTTGCGAGCAGAAGAGTGCAGTGGTCCAGTACATGACGGCGCAGTACCGAGGCGCATCCGGACAACTGCCAAGCTTCTGTGGATCCGATTGGGCCAACATGTTGGACCTCTGCCAAGTCCTCCAAAATTTTGAGCAATCCACGTTGCTTGTGAGCAGTGACAACTCTTCAGTCAGCATTACCATACCACTGCTGTGTTTACTGAAGAAGTCAATGTTGAAAATCAAGGAAACAGCTGTCATGATGCAACTGGGGGAATCTGAAGGAGAAAACGATCAGCGTGATGATACCAACATCAGGCCATCTGCCTCAGGAAACGCTGGCTCCAGCAGCTATGACGAAGAAGAGGAGGAGGAACAGCTGGAGTTGGAGCAGGAATTTCATGCCACCACTGACGAGGGCCAGAGCGGTGCACATTGGACTTCCACAATTCAGCGCGAATGGTCAGCAGAAGCAGACCAGGAAGAAGGTGACGACTATGATGCATCACAACTATCACAACGCTCACAAGAGGATGATGAGGATTCTGGCAGGACTCTGGCACACATGGCTCAATTCATGCTAGACTGCATTGAACGCGACCCACGCATTGTGCGCATTCTGGACAACACCAATTACTGGGTTTATACCCTTCTGGATCCACGGTACAAACACAATGTTCCAAAACTGCTTGAAGAAAGAGTCAGACAGGTCAAAATGGAAGAATACCTGCAGGCCATTGTGGAGACTTTAGAGAGGAGATTGACATCCTCCCCCTCCTCTAGCCAGTTGTACGCCGACAGACTGACTTCCGCAAACCCAGGACGACCAGGAGGGCAGCAAACAACACAAGCCGCAGCTAGTGCCCAAAAGGGAATGGTATCGGCAGTGTCCTTGGAGTGGGAAAATTTTCTGACACCCATGCAGCAGCCCACAGAACAGCAAGCGTGCAGATCCACCTCCAACACCGATCGCCTGGAGAAGATGGTCAAGGACTACATGTCAGATGGCGTAGCTGTGTTGAACAATCCATCTGCACCCTTCAACTATTGGGTATCGAAGCTAGACACCTGGCACGAACTGGCAATGTACGCAATAGAGGTGCTGGCTGCGTTATGTCGGAACGCTGTTTCAGTGCTGCCGGAGGGATCGTCACAGATCGGCGTATCCGCCTCTCCACAGAAAATGCAGACCGTCTGACTCAAATTAAAATGAATCAATCCTGGATTGGAAACGACTACGCAACACTCCTGGACCCCAACCAAGTAACATGAACAATGAACATCTGTGATGGGTTAGCGTTTCCGGTCCCTGTTTATTGAACCTCTCATCTGTATTACATTTATGACTGCATGGCGACAAAATGCATTGCTTTTCGCACGCTTCTTGTCCTCATGCAAGGCCTGGGTTGCGCCTGAAAGCGTGGCCTTCTCCTCCTGCGCCTCCTCCTGTTCCATCACGTGTGCTGCTGCTGGGTTAGCGTTGCCGGTCCCTTTTTACGGAACCTCTTATCTGTATTACATTTATGACTGCATGGCGACAAAATGCATTGCTATCCGCACGCTTCTTGTCCTCATGCAAGGCCTGGGTTGTTGTGTCTCAAAGCGTGGCCTTCTCCTCCTGCGCCGCCCTCCTCCTGTTCCATCACGTGTGCTGCTGCTGGGTTAGCATTACTGGTCCCTTTTCCTGGAACCTCTTATCTGTATTACATTTATGACTGCATGGCGACAAAAAGCATGTTACCGGTGCAAAGAAAAATGACATTTTCCGCATTTAAAAGACATTTTTTCCTTTGAAACTTTACAATCAATTTTCTTAAAAACTATAAGCTCTTTTTCAAATATTTTTTTCCCTCTTGTACCCACTCCCAAGGTGCACATACCCTGCAAATTTGGGGTATGTAGCATGTAAGGAAGCTTTACAAAGCACGAAAGTTCGGGTCCCCATTGACTTCCATTATGTTCGGAGTTCGGCGCGAACACCCAAACATCACGGCCATGTTCGGCGAACGTTCGCGAACCTGAACATCCAGGTGTTCGCCCAACACTAATTATGACATCATTTTTTAATGCACATGGCATTATCAGTGCTTTTCAAAGTTGGACAGCTCCATACTGTGATTGTGCATCTTCAGAAGCACTCAGGGACATGCAATGTAGTTGAAAGCTCTGAAACAAGGACATCGAGAAAAGATCAGGAAGGCTCTATAAGATCCA
The DNA here is from genome assembly GCF_040937935.1 of Hyperolius riggenbachi. Lineage (NCBI taxonomy): Eukaryota > Metazoa > Chordata > Amphibia > Anura > Hyperoliidae > Hyperolius > Hyperolius riggenbachi. The sequence continues at coordinate 243,792,898 of NC_090647.1, read as the reverse complement.
AAAGCCTTCCCTCTCCATGGAAGTATCTGCCTTTTTCAGTTGCTTCAGTATCACTTAACCACTTGAGGACCACAGTGTTAAACCCCCTAAAGACCAGGCCTTTTTTTGTAAAATAGGCCGCTGCAGCTTTAAGGCCAAGCTGCAGGGCTGCATAACACAGCACACAAGTGATACGTCCCCCTCTTTTCTCCCCACCAACAGAGCTCTCTGTTGGTGGGGTCTGATTGCACCCCAGGCATTTTTTTATATATATATATATAAATATTTGTTTGTTTTATTTGCTAATATTTGTATCTATTCTTTTTATTATTTTTACAGTTTCCCCTCCCTCCCCCCTCCAGCCTATCACTGTGATCGGCTGGCATAGGCTTCAGCCTATGACATCGGATCACCTCTGAGCCAATGGGGGGACAGCCGCGTTACACGGCTTTCCCCAGTACAGCACTGCTGTAGATCGCAGCACTGTGCAGGTAATTAGACGGCAGTTTCACTTTCTAACAGTCTCCTGAGCGGCGATCACGCGCAATTTCCTGCAAAACAGAAGCCCAGGATGGGCATTAGGCGGTCCTAGGGCTTCCGTTGTGGCAACGCCCATCGACGGGACGCGGTCGGCTAGTATTTAACCACTTGAGGACCTAGGGCTTTCTACCCCTTAAGGACCGGCCACTTTTTTTCCATTCAGACCACTGCAGCTTTCACGGTTTATTGCTCGCTCATACAACCTACCACCTAAATGAATTTTGGCTCCTTTTCTTGTCACTAATAAAGCTTTCTTTTGGTGCTATTTGATTGCTCCTGCGATTTTTACTTTTTATTATATTCATCAAAAAAGACATGAATTTTGGCAAAAAAATGATTTTTTTAACTTTCTGTGCTGACATTTTTCAAATAAAGTAAAATTTCTGTATACATGCAGCGCGAAAAATGTGTACAAACATGTTTTTGATAAAAAAAACCCATTCAGTGTATATTTATTGGTTTGGGTAAAAGTTATAGCGTTTACAAACTATGGTGCAAAAAGTGAATTTTCTCATTTTCAAGAATTTATGACTTTTCTGACCCCCTGTCATGTTTCATGAGGGGCTAGATTTCCAGGATAGTATAAATACCCCCCAAATTACCCCATTTTGGAAAGAAGACATCCCAAAGTATTCACTGAGAGGCATAGTGAGTTCATAGAAGATATTATTTTTTGTCACAAGTAAGCGGAAAATGACACTTTGTGAGAAAAAAAAAAAAAAAAAGTTTCCATTTCTTCTAACTTGCGACAAAAAAAAAGAAATCTGCCATGGACTCACCATGCCCCTCTCTGAATACCTTGAAGGGTCTACTTTCCAAAATGGGGTCATTTGTGGGGTGTGTTTACTGTCCTGACATTTTGGGGGGTGCTAAATTGTAAGCACCCCTGTAAAGCCTAAAGGTGCTCATTGGACTTTGGACCCCTTTGCGCAGTTAGGCTGCAAAAAAGTGCCACACATGTGGTATTGCCGTACTCAGGAGAAGTAGTATAATGTGTTTTGGGGTGTATTTTTACACATACCCATGCTGGGTGGGAGAAATATCTCTGTAAATGACAATTTTTTAAAATAATTTTTTTTACACACAATTGTCCATTTACAGAGATCTTTCTCCCACTCAGCATGGGTATGTGTAAAAATACACCACAAAACACATTATACTACTTCTCCTGAGTACGGCGATACCACATGTGTGGCACTTTTTTGCACCCTAACTGCGCTAAAGGGCCCAAAGTCCAATGAGTACCTTTAGGATTTCACAGGTCATTTTGAGAAATTTCGTTTCAAGACTACTCCTCACGGTTTAGGGCCCCTAAAATGCCAGGGCAGTATAGGAACCCCACAAATGACCCCATTTTAGAAAGAAGACACCCCAAGGTATTCCGTTAGGAGTATGGTGAGTTCATAGAAGATTTTATTTTTTGTCAAAAGTTAGCGGAAAATGACACTTTGTGAAAAAACACAATTAAAATCAATTTCCGCTAACTTGTGACAAAAAATAAAATCTTCTATGAACTCGCCATACTACTAACAGAATACCTTGGGGTGTCTTCTTTCTAAAATGGGGTCATTTGTGGGGTTCCTATACTGCCCTGGCATTTTAGGGGCCCTAAACCGTGAGGAGTAGTCTTGAAACGAAATTTCTCAAAATGACCTGTGAAATCCTAAAGGTACTCATTGGACTTTGGGCCCTTTAGCGCAGTTAGGGTGCGAAAAAGTGCCACACATGTGGTATCGCCATACTCGGGAGAACTAGTACAATGTGTTTTGGGGTGTATTTTTACACATACCCATGCTGGGGGGGAGAAATACCTCTGTAAATGGACAATTGTGTGTAAAAAAATCAAAAGATTGTCATTTACAGAAGTATTTCTCCCACCCAGCATGGGTATGTGTAAAAATACACCCCAAAACACATTATACTACTTCTCCCGAGTACGGCGATACCACATGTGTGGCACTTTTTTGCACCCTAACTGCACTAAGGGGCCCAAAGTCCAATGAGTACCTTTAGGATTTCACAGGTCATTTTTGTTTCAAGACTACTCCTCACGGTTTAGGGCCCCTAAAATGCCAGGGCAGTATAGGAACCCCACTAATGACCCCATTTTAGAAAGAAGACACCCCAAGGTATTCCGTTAGGAGTATGGTGAGTTCATAGAAGTTTTTATTTTTTTGTCACAAGTTAGCGGAAATTGATTTTAATTGTTTTTTTTCACAAAGTGTCATTTTCCGCTACCTTGTGACAAAAAATAAAATCTTCTATGAACTCACCATACTCCGTACGGAATACCTTTGGGTGTCTTCTTTCTAGAATGGGGTCATTTGTGGGGTTCCTATACTGCCCTGGCATTTTAGGGGCCCTAAACCGTGAGGAGTAGTCTTGAAACCAAATGTCGCAAAATGACCTGCGAAATCCTAAAGGTACTCATTGGACTTTGGGCCCCTTAGCGTACTTAGGGTGTAAAAAAAAGTGCCACACATGTGGTACCGCCGTACTCAGGAGAAGTAGTATAATGCGTTTTGGGGTGTATTTTTACACATACCCATGCTAAGTGGGAGAAATATCTCTGTAAATGACAATTGTTTGATTTTTTTACACACAATTGCCCATTTACATAGAAATTTCTCCCACCCAGCATGGGTATGTGTAAAAATACACCCCAAAACACATTATACTACTTTTTAGGGAGTACGGCGGTACCACATGTGTGACACTTTTTTGCAGCCTAGGTGCGCTAAGGGGCCCAACGTCCTATTCACAGGTCATTTTGAGGCATTTGTTTTCTAGACTACTCCTCGCGGTTTAGGGCCCCTAAAATGCAAGGGCAGTATAGGAACCCCACAAGTGACCCCATTTTAGAAAGAAGACACCCCAAGGTATTCCGTTAGGTGTATGGCGAGTTCATAGAAGATTTTATTTTTTGTCACAAGTTAGTGAAAAATGACACTTTGTGAAAAAAAACCAATAAAAATCAATTTCCGCTAACTTTTGACCAAAAAATAAAATCTTCTATGAACTCGTCATACACCTAACAGAATACCTTGGGGTGTCTTTTTTTCTAAAATGGGGTCACTTGTGGGGTTCCTATACCGCCCTGGCATTTTACAGGCCCAAAACCGTGAGTAGTCTGGAAACCAAATGTCTCAAAATGACTGTTCAGGGGTATAAGCATCTGCAAATTTTGATGACAGGTGGTCTATGAGGGGGCGAATTTTGTGGAACCGGTCATAAGCAGGGTGGCCTTTTAGATGACAGGTTGTATTGGGCCTGATCTGATGGATAGGAGTGCTAGGGGGGTGACAGGAGGTGATTGATGGGTGTCTCAGGGGGTGGTTAGAGGGGAAAATAGATGCAATCAATGCACTGGGGAGGTGATCGGAAGGGGGTCTGAGGGGGATCTGAGGGTTTGGCCGAGTGATCAGGAGCCCACACGGGGCAAATTGGGGCCTGATCTGATGGGTAGGTGTGCTAGGGGGTGACAGGAGGTGATTGATGGGTGTCTCAAGGTGTGATTAGAGGGGGGAATAGATGCAAGCAATGCACTGGCGAGGTGATCAGGGCTGGGGTCTGAGGGCATTCTGAGGGTGTGGGCGGGTGATTGAGTGCCCTAGGGGCAGATAGGGGTCTAATCTGATAGGTAGCAGTGACAGGGGGTGATTGATGGGTAATTAGTGGGTGTTTAGGGTAGAGAACAGATGTAAACACTGCACTTGGGAGGTGATCGGACGTCGGATCTGCGGGCGATCTATTGGTGTGGGTGGGTGATCAGATTGCCCGCAAGGGGCAGGTTAGGGACTGATTGATGGGTGGCAGTGACAGCGGGTGATTGATGGGCGGCAGTGACAGGGGGTGATTGATGGGTGGCAGTGACAGGGGGTGATTGATGGGTGATTGATAGGTGATTGACAGGTAATCAGTGGGTTATTACAGGGGAGAACAGATGTAAATATTGCACTGGCGAATTGATAAGGGGGGGTCTGAGGGCAATCTGAGCGTGTAGGCGGGCGATTGGGTGCCCGCAAGGGGCAGATTAGGGTCTGATCTGATGGGTAACAGTGACAGGTGGTGATAGGGAGTGATTGATGGGTGATTGATGGGTAATTAGTGGGTGTTTAGAGGAGAGAATAGATGGAAACACTGCGCTTGGTAGGTGATCTGATGTCGGATCTGCGGGCGATCTATTGGTGTGGGTGGGTGATCAGTTTGCCCGCAAGGGGCAGGTTAGGGGCTGATTGTTGGGTGGCAGTGACAGGGGGTGATTGATGGGTGATAGGTGATTGGCAGGTGATTGACAGGTGATCAGTGGGTTATTACAGGGAAGGCCAGATGTAATTAATGCACTGGCGAATTTATAAGGGGGGGGGGGGGTCTGAGGGCAATCTGAGCGTGTGGGCAGGTGATTGGGTGCCCGCAAGGGGCAGATTAGGGTCTGATCTGATAGGTAACAGTGACGGTTGGTGATAGGGGGTGATTGATGGGTGATTGATGGGTAATTAGTGGGTGTTTAGAGAAGATAACAGATGTAAACAATACATTTGGGAGGTAATCTGACGGCGGGTTTGCGGGCGATCTAATGGTGTGGGTGGGTGATCAGATTGCCCGCAAGGGGCAGGTTAGGGGCTGATTGATGGGTGGCAGTGACAGAGGGTGACAGGGGGTGATTGATGGGTGATAGGTGATTGGCAGGTGATTGACAGGTGATCAGTGGGTTATTACAGGGAAGAACAGATGTAATTAATGCACTGGTGAATTGATAAGGGGGGGGTCAGAGGGCAATCTGAGCGTGTGGGCGGGTGATTGGGTGCCCGCAAGGGGCAGATTAGGGTCTGATCTTATAGGTAAAAGTGACAGGTGGTGATAGGGGGTGATTGATAGGTGATTGATGGGTAATTAGTGGGTGTTTAGAGGAGAGAATAGATGTAAACAATGGATTTGGGAGGTGATCTGATGTCGGATCTGTGGGCGATCTATTGGTGTGGGGGGTGATCAGATTGCCCGCAAGGGGCAGGTTAGGGGCTGATTGATGGGTGGCAGTGACAGGGGGTGATTGACGGGTGATTGACGGGTGATTGACAGGTGATGGACAGGTGATTGACAGGTGATTGACAGGTGATCAGGGGGGATAGATGCATACAGTACATGGGGGGGGGGGATCTGGGGGGGGGGGGGGGGTCTGGGGAGAATCTGAGGGGTGGGGGGGTGATCAGGAGGGAGCGGGGGGCAAGGGGGGGATAAAAAAAATAGCATTGACAGATAGTGACAGGGAGTGATTGATGCGTGATTAGGGGGGTGATTGGGTGCAAACAGGGGTCTGGGGGTGGGCAGGGGGGGGGTCTGATGGGTGCTGTGGGCGATCTGGGGCAGGGGGGGGGGAAATAAGTGTGCTTGGTGCAGACTAGGGTGGCTGCAGCCTGCCCTGGTGGTCCCTTGGACATTGGGACCACCAGGGCAGGAGGCAGCCTGTATAATACACTTTGTAAACATTACAAAGTGTATTATACACTTTGTATGCGGCGATCGTCGGGTTAACATCCCGCCGGCGCCTCCGTATGGCTGGCGGGATGTTGCGGCGGGTGAGCGGCGCCAGGCGGAGGCGGAGGATCGCGTCACGGATGACGCGATCGCTCCGCCCATGCCCATACAAGGACCGCCGCCAATTGTCAATACGGCGGTCCTTGCGGCGTCCACTTCCCGGCCGCCAATTGTATATACGGCGGTCGGGAAGTGGTTAAACCAGGGTGCACAGTACATGCATGAAAAAGTAGGAAATAAATGACTACAAAAATATTTCTTAGGTCTTTTGCATGAAATGATCACTTGGCTTGCATGTGTACAGCATTGTTAGAATGATTCATCATTTAAACCTTCCTAACAAAACCAACGCAGCAGATTAATTCTTTATTTCCTGTCGGCTTGTTTACACCTCCAATGAAATACAAAAGCTTGTTCTCATAGCGCTAAATGTATCAACATTTTATTGCACAAATGGTTACAAACAACTGTGAAGTAAAAAAGGGCTGGCTGATTAAATACCCAGCTATGGATATTGTGACCCAGAGCTTGCAGATGTGTGTCCCAACCAGCTATCAATGTGTGCTCTTGCTAGTAGTGATGATCAATGAGATACAAATATTCCTGAGTTCATGTAGAATTATGTAAATTGTTATGTATATAGTAGCAAAAAAGTTTCTGTACCGTGTTAGCCAAACAAATTATATAAGTAGAAAAGTAAATTATATAAGTAAAAAATAGTACCTTTTAATGGCTAACTAATAGAGTTAAATGATGCAAGCTTTCTGGGATCTAGTCCCCTTCTTCAGGCATATTTCCAGATGTTAGCTGAAATAAAACACTGATGCAGATAAATGGTAAACACGAAGATGACAGTTGTGCTGGTTACTGTTTATCCGTTAGGTGTCAGGTGATCAGCACCTGTAAGAAAAGGCAACGACACAAACAAGATCTGACATGCTGCAAACATGGGAGTGCACTCCCATGTTTGCAGCATGTTAGATCTCGTTTGTGTCAAGACAGCCATTGGGGTTGTGTAATTTACATCTGGTTGGTTCAGATGTCTCCTTGCCTTCTTGGTGTCCTAACCGTGCACTGCATACAGGATTGACAGACAGTACTTTCTGCAACTCGGCCTGATTAAGGGTCTTTTTGGGCCCGAAACGAGCGTGTCGTTGCCTTTTCTTACATTGCATTAAGTCTATGAATGAAATACATGTCTGTGCCATATATTCTGTATTTGAAGCACCTGCAAGGAATTTCTCGTGGAGAATGTTAATGGAATCTTTTCTTGAATTCTGTGTCAATAAAGTTTTTTTGATATTTTTGTATTTTGAAGATCCTGTATGAATTTTATCTTCAAAATCCTTTTTATATACATCAAGCTTGTGGAGGGGTGAAGTGGATGACCCCAAAAAGGATTAATAGGTTTTTTTCTCTCTTTTTCCCTTTGTAAAAAGTATAGTACTCCCAATTAGACTTAAACTGTTAAAAAATGTAAATCAGCCTGCATCCACTGCTGCCATGCCTGGCCAACGTAACAGTTCCATAGCTCTGCCCAATGCATTTTGTTGTCAAGCTACCCATCAGGTGCTATGGAGCTAAAGGAGGCGACTTCTTAAAAAAACGTTGAATATGCTAACTACTAGCGTGTCTTCCAGATTTCTGCATGCACTTTACATGCCGCAATTTGCACATATAAAATCATTGCAAATCTATGCTTCTCCTACACATAAATAGCTGCATAAAACTTTGCGTACTGCATTTCAAGATGTTATCCTACAGTATGGATCATTTCACATACACACTAACAGCACATGCCTCAGTTATATGAATATACCAGGTAAATGGATGCACAAAGATAGCTGCGTGAGACTTACATACAGGGCCGGCCTTAGGTTTTACAGCGCCCTGAGCATAACCATATTTTGGTGCCCCCTCCCCCATTCAACTTTTTTGCGCACGTGCACACAAACACACACACTGGTCCATATGCAATTCACCTTTTCTCCGGAGACGTCTCCTAGGAGATAACTTTCATCTTCGCTTTAAAATACAGTAACTTTTCAGCATTTTACAATTGAAAAATTACCTAAACATTGGTGAAAATGTGCTAACAAAATTATTATTTTTTCTTGCTTGCTTGTGGTTTAAAATGCATTTTATGACAAGTTGTAAAAATATCACCTAGGAGAAAACTAGGAGAAAAAGTGAATTGCATATGGGCCACTCACTTTGTTTTAGCAAGAATAAAGAGTAACAGCAAAAAACATGCTCTAAAGTCATTGTAACAGTTAACAAAACTCGGAATTGGAATTGGAATAAAAATGATAGAGTTTCATAATGAAACGGTACATGAACCCTAGGATCCATTTACGCTTCCTACTGCAGCTAGGCTCAGGAATCAAGTAACTGAGCACAGGAGGATCACCATTAATTCCCCCCCTTCATTGCATATAGTCAGATCCCCCCCCCCCACACACACACACACACACCTTTAGTGTATATAGGCAGAACCCCCTCCTTTAGTGTATATAGTCAGTTCCCCCTTTAGTGTAAATAGGCAGATTCCACCCCTCCCCCCCTTTTAGTGTATATAGGCAGATCACTCCCCCCTTTAGTGTACATAGGCAGAACCCTCCTTTAGAATGTATAGGTAGATCCCCCTTTAGGGTATATAGGCAGATCCCCCTTTAGTGTATATAGCCCCCCCCCCCGGGTTTGCAGATGCGTTTCTGACTCAATGTAAAGTATAGGAAAAGCTCAAACCGCTCTGAAACACGCTAGATCAGAGCGGTTTGCCAGGCAGTTTTGTTACAGAAGCTGTTCAGTAACAGCTTTACTGTAACAATATATGAAATCTGCTACACAAAAATGTTCCCAAAAATGCTAGGCATGTTTAGAAAACCTCTTTAAACATGCCTAGAATCGCTCTGAAAATCTCCTTCAAAAACCTCTAGCATTTTGCGAATCTGCCAGAGGTTTTTGGTGTGCACTAGGCCTGATAGCGCATGCCTCAGATACATCAATATACCATTTAGTGCAATATGCATATGTGCACAACGATATTGCAATAACAGTTACCCCCCCCCCCCCCATATCCTCTACCCTGATTCTAATCCCTCCCCCCAAGAAAAAAATACCTCACACCACGGACCATGATCAATAAATATACCTAGCTATTGTTTATAAAGCAGTTTAGATCTATTTCTATATATTTATAACCAGCGGTTCCTGGGTATCCATTTTATGGAAGCACTGGATCTCTTTTTTAGAAATCACCCTTTCCCTGTGGCAGCCCCTCTACCCTGGCCTCTATTTCTCTATGCAACAGATTTTTAGGCCGTTGCATCTGGCTAAAGGGGAAGTGCCTGGACACCCAATATTTATGTTATATATATGAGCAACCCATCATTTTTTAGTGCACTAGTGGACCTTCCATAATCACCAGTAACAAAGTAAGAATAGCACCATCACAATGTATAGACAAATTTTAAGCAGCTTTAGCAATAAAACATATAAAAGTTTACACTGCTCAGACACAGCACTTGCAGCATCACAGTTTGCACAGTGATTAATGCCCCTTTTTGCTGCAAGGTGCCACAAAACCAGTGAAAGTCTATAGAGACTTTCACGCTTAGGCCTCTTTTCCATAGACTGTTGATAAGCAGTGAAATGCCTCTCAAACTCTTACAACTGCTTGCTGCTGCCTGGTAACTGCTTGTTGCTGCTTGGTAACTGCTCACTGCTGCCTGGTAACTGCTTGCTAAGTACACAGTTAAAAATTCTGTAAAAAAGAGGCTTTATTGCAATCCATTGCAGTGTGCCAGAAGTATCCAAGCCGACACAAGGGCAACAGCGTGTTACTACAAGCACCGCACTAAACGCATGGTGCTTGGGGTAATGTAAGTCTATGGGCAATGCACGTGGAAGCAGCAGGGAGTATGTCAGCAGCCCAGCAGGGAGTATGTCACTGAGTTGGGGGCAGAGCTATGCATATGACCCTGTCAACGCCCTCTGCCACAGGGTTGTATGTTTGTCATTTTTTTGTGTTGCGGTAAGATGCATGCTGCCAAAAGTTGGGTTTGCGCGAACTTTCGCGAACCACAATAGACTTCAATGGGAAGGCAAACTTTGAAAAATAAAAACACTTATGCTGGCCACAAAAGTGATGGAAAAGATGTTTCAAGGGGTCTAACACCTGGAGGGGGGCATAGCGGAGTGGGATAGATGCCAAAAGTCCCGGCGAAAAATCTGGATTTGACGCAAAGCAGCATTTTAAGGGCAGAAATCACATTGAATGCTAAATTGCAGGCCGAAAGTGCTTTAAAACATCTTGCTTGTGTATACATCAATCAGGGATTGTAATTAGAGTACTGCTTCACACTGACACACCAAACTCACTGTGTAACGCACCGCAAACAGCTGTGTTGTGACGGCCGTGCTGGACTGGTGCACACCATGGCGAGAGTGCAGGCCGTGGCGGTTTTCAAGCACCATATGGTCGCCGGGCTGAGGTAGCTGAATGACAGAACAGTGACTGTTCAGCTGATCAAATTTGGTCTGTCCACATTGAAGCAACGACCTTATTATCGTGGATGTGCCCCACCCCCCCGACACACTCGTCGGTCATTGCTTCATTGTGATGCGCAAGCCCCTTCACGCGGCAAGGTGACGATCATGAAGGGGAATAGGCACATGTACAGGCCTTTTGTTTTGTTGTTGCAGCTGCAGTGCAGCCATAAAAATTAGGCAGGCATGTACACGCACCAGAAAAACTATTATAGTGGCCGATGCTAGCAGCGGCCTTAAAAATTCAGGAATCCACCTGGAGTCCTGGACCCTGTTGGTGGTGGCGGAGAAGGCAGTCAAGCGGCCTGTGGGCAGAGATGCTGTGTGTGGGGACTGACTTAGTCTTCGGGCAGGCCTGAGCGTGCTTTGCAGACCAGGCATCCATGGTCAGATGGACCCTTGACCCAACGCTGTGTGCCAGAGATGTCACCACTTGCCTTTCAACAACACGGTACAGTTTAGGTATCGCCTTTTTTGAGAAAAAATTGTGGCCTGTTATCTTCCACTGCGGTGTGTGGCTTTGCTTGTGTGTGCTGCTTTTCCTCAGGTGGTCCTCCCATTGCAGTTTGTGCTTTGTAATCATGTGCCTTCGTAAGGTAGTTGTCCCTTAGTGGGTCTTGGTCTTTCCACAGCTCGATTTTCGGTGGCAGAGAGTACAGATGGCATGGAATCAGAGCAGGAGGGGGAAGCTATGTCACGTTTCCGTGCGGAAGCTGAGAAAGATGAGGGGTTGATGGCGCGTGCCTTCTTCTGAACACTGTACTTTGGTCGAGGGCCACACAAAATCTCTACAGCGTGACCTCAAACAGACCTGCCAGGTGGCCTGCCTCTGCCTTTTGTTTTGTCTATATTGGGGGGGATAAAGTGAAAGGTATGCACTGACTTGACTAATACAATGTGCAGTCACACAGGTGCAGTTAACAGGTATGCACGGAGTGGTATATCTCACTGCGTGCACTCACGTAGGTAGGTGGGTGCACTGAACACAACAGGTAGGTATATGCAGTAATTGAGTATTACAATGTGCACCTGTCACACACAGACAGGTAGCGGACAGGCACAGTGACACTGCGTGCGCTCAACTCACGTAGGTAGGTGGGTGCACTGTGAACAACAGGTAGGTAGGTAGGTATAAGCAGTAATGGGTATTACAATGTGCACCTGTCACACACAGACAGGTAGCGGACAGGCACAGTGACACTGCATGCGCTCACGTAGGTGGGTGCACAGTGAACAACAGGTAGGTATATGCAATGATGGGTAATGTGTCACACACACAGGTAGTCACTGAATGTGCTGGGCCTGGCAGTGGCACACACAGTATGAATTATCAAGGCTGTCTATGCAACACAAGTGTCAGTGGGACAAACAGAAAAAAAATAGATCACAAGAACAAGGTTAGCTCTCAAAATAGCTGTTGTGGGGTGCTATTTTAGCAATAAGAATCAGCAAGGAGCAAGCTAAGAACCCTCAAGAGCTTAACTAATCTTTCCCTATGAGAGAGTCTGCAGCAGCTCTCCCTTCACTATTTACTGCAGGCACACGAGTGAGTAAAATGGCTGGCAATGCCTGCCGTTTATAAGGGGGAGTGTAGCCTGATTGGCTATAATGTGCCTGCTGACTGTGATGTAGAGGGTCAAAGTTGACCCTAATGGTGCACTATGGGGGTGAACCGAACTTCCGGTAAAGTTTGCGGTTCTCCGTGATCGCGAACCCCCGGAAGTTTGCCTGGAACCGTTCGCCAGTGAACCATTTGGGCCATCTATAATCCCCATCAAAATGCAAAAAAAAAAATGTAAAACTGGCCTAAAGCTTGAGCTACTTGTAGTCTTAATTACTGCTGTTATTATCTTTTATACTACATGGCTGTATATTTTACAAGAACTATTCGATACATTGTTGTATATGCTGCTATGAGAAAAACTTGAAAATGGATAACTAAGTGTCACCAAAAAAAAAAGCTTGAGCTACTTATATACCTTTAGAGCTTAGTAGCTCCATCCCACAGACCACTACAGAAGCTGACCAATCAAGAAGCCCATCACCGGGACATTCAAACATACCTGGTTTTGATTGGTAGACTAAGTAACATAGAGGGTTACAGTAAGGCCTTAAAAAGGTAAAAGGTGTGAAACTGAGTTTGGGTAGAAAACAAGTGTACACTAGGTATTGAATTAACGCTTTATAGCAGGAAAGAGAGGATTTTGTATCGTATTTGCTAGCCTCAGCAGTAGGGATGATTATTGAGATTGAGAAGTCACTGCATTTTTTTTTATTTTTTTTTTTGCTAATTGCATATACCGTATTTTTCGGACTATAAGACGCACTTTTTCTCCCCCAAAAATGGGGAGAAAAAGGGGCTGCGTCTTATAGTCCGAATGTAACAAAATACCTGTCCGGGCACTTGTGCAGCGTGATCCAGCGGTGTTCCTGTGAGGTGTAGCTGGAGCCGCTGCAACATTCTATAATGTCTGTGTCAGTGTCCCCCCCGAGCGGCAGCAGCAGCACAATCAGTGTTAACTCCCCGGGCGCATAGCAGCAGCCGCTACAACGATCAGTAATGCCCATCTTACAGCTTGTCCCCCGAGCCGTTGCAGCGCGATCACTGTTAACTTCCCGGGGAGGGCGGCATACGATCACTAACATCCATCTTCCAGCTTGTTGTCCCCCTCGAGCGGCTGCAGCACGATCACTGTTAACTCCCCGGGGAGGGCGGCATACGATCGGTAACTCCAGCTTGTTGTCCCCCTGGAACGGCTGCAGCACGATCACTTCACTCCCCGGGGAGGGCGGCATAGCAGCAGCTGCTGTAATATCAGTAATGCGGGTCCGCTCTTCTCACTGGCTTTTCGTCCCTGCATTAGCCCCGTGTCAGCTAATCCGGGCAGAGCGGGACATCTCCAGCCATGATGCTTGCAAAGTCCATCAGAGGCCACCATACTGCCTTGAATATTTGCGCCCTCTCATGACCTGCGGCGCACGTGCGCCGGGGTCATAGGGTTAACCAATAACCAAGGCAGTATGGTGGCCTCTGATGGACTTTGCAAGCATCGTGGCTGGAGATGTCCCGCTCTGCCCGGATTAGCTGACACAGGGCTAATGCAGGGACGAAAAGCCAGTGAGAAGAGCGGACCCGCATTACTGATATTACAGCAGCTGCTGCTATGCCGCCCTCCCCGGGGAGTGAAGTGATCGTACTGCAGCCGCTCCAGGGGGACAACAAGCTGGAAGTTACCGATCGTATGCCGCCCTCCCCGGGGAGTTAACAGTGATCGTGCTGCAGCCGCTCGGGGGACAAGCTGTAAGATAGGCATTACTGATCTTTGTAGCGGCTGCTGCTATGCGCCCGGGGAGGTAACACTGATCGTGCTGCTGCTGCTCTGGGCACAAGCTGGAAGATGGTCTCACCAGGATCCTCGTCATGATGGGTGAGACCTTAATTTAATTGCACTGGTTAGCTAATGTAGGTAGGTTGGGGGGAGGGAAGCAGGGGTTTGTGTAGTGTAATGAAGCTGGAGGGGGGGCATCAGGTGTTAGTGAAGTGTAGTGTAGTGTAGCTGGGGGCATTAGGGGTTAGTGTAATTGGTGGGGGCAGCAGAGGTAAGCGTAGTTGGGTAGTGTAACTTAGAGACATCTTGGGGGGAATTTAAAGGTTTATTGGACACTCCTGGACCATGGATGCACCTAGATTTAGTTTTTTGTTTTGTTTTTTCAGTTTTTTGCCCTCTAAAACTAGGTGCGTCTTATAGTCCGGAGCGTCTTATAGTCCGAAAAATACGGTAGTTTGAAAATAGACAAACTGACAACCCCTGCACTGGACTCATTTCCAAACTGCTGTTTACAACAAAATTTCAGCAAACTTAGAAAATATGCACAACAGCAGGGTTTGTCAATGAGATGCAAATCCTTTTAAGTGCATGCATGATTATGCAAATTCTGTATGCAGCTAGAAAATGAACCAATCGGATCCCAAAATGGACTTTGTTTAGTAAATTTTCAAGCTGCATACGCTTGCATACACATTTTTCATAATTCTGCATCTCAAGCCTGGTACACACATTAAACTTTGATTGGCCAAAGACTGGCAAATTTTTCCACCTCCATGTCGTATGAGAACTTACCTGCACAATCTACAAGTAGTAACATTGGTTTATTGGCCAATCAAAATTGGATATGCATGCTCACCCTCATTAATTTTCCCTACTACTCACCAGATATACAGAGAACAGCTAGGATGGTCAGGGAGATGCTAATGATTAACAGTTGTTCAGTAGTTGTTTTAATTTTGATGCTAAGTTTATGCAAATGTATGGAGCTTGGCTAATTAAGGCCTCTTTTCCATGGACAGTTGAACTGTGTGCTCAGCAAGCAGTTACCAAACAGCAGTGAGCAGTTACCAGGCAGCAGTGAGCAGTTACCAGGCAACAGCAAGCAGTTGTAAGAATTTGAGAGGCATTTCACTGCCTATTAACTGCCCATGGAAAAGAGGCCTCAATGCAGTAACTGCTTTATATAAATGGTCCTTTTCCAAGTAGCATAAATATACATACGATTTGCATCAACTCAGAATTATAGGCATCTCATTGATCATTCCTATAGTCATACTAGCATGAGGGTGGTGGACCTTGAAACCCCCAAAAAAGGACAACAGCTGTATGGCGCTTTGCCCACTAGCTGCACTGTGTTGCATTTCATCAGCATTTTCACTTTGTTTGCATTTTGAAAAACACATTCCCATTCACTCGAATAAGAATCATGGCAAAAGTGTGAATTTGAAAAATCACAGTAAAATCGAGCGCACTGATGTTCTTGCAATTCTCATTCAAGTGAATGGAAATGTATGTATTCAAAATGCAAATGCAGTGAAAATGCTGTGAAAACACAATGCAGTGCAGCTAATGGCCAAGGGCCCTAAGGGTGCTTTTGGACCAATCAGAATAACTTCCTGACATTTTTTATTGGTCCAAGTTCAAGTTGCAGAGTATTTGCAATATAATTGCAATATTTGTACATATTTATGCAATTTGCATTAGCAAAATGTGTGATTATTTTGCTGTTTTTAACTTTTCACCTGTCTTTGTGAATCGATATTGATTTGTAATAAATTCTATTTTTAACTGAAATGCAAGCTAGTGTTGTTCAAACATCTCTTGGTCTAAGGGAGGCTATACGACGTAATAGCATATGATAATCTAATTTCAGCTCATCATAGACATGGGTTTACTAAAGACAGGTCTTGTCTCATCAATATGCTCAGCTTTTATGACGTATTGAATGCAAATGTAGATCTTGGAAAAGCCATTGATGTAGGGTACTTGGACGTTGTAAAGGCTTTTGACACTATAATCTACAATAGCTGGACCATTTCTAATGGCAGATGATTACAAAAGTGTCCAACAACACCCTCTGATGTATTTATACATATTAATCAGGTTACCTTTTCAGTAGCTTTTCATGTGAAAACACTGGGAAATGTTTGTCTTTTGGGAGTGAGCTTTGTTCCACTTCTTATTCAAGGCTGCAGACCACTTGCTTTAGTTCCTTTATGGAGTTGTCAAACCACTATTCATGAAGTTGCAGTGTAAGATGTTAGATGAGTAAGAGAGAAATGATGAGGCAAACAAAACTTTAGGCCGGTTTCACACCAGGACGTTGCGTTTTAGGGGACGTTATGGTCGCATAACGTGCCCCTAACGCAACGCCTGGTGCTCTCTGCTGTGGACGTCAAAATGAGCCGCGTTGTGCAGCTCACTCTGGCGTCCGTGATGCGTACTCTTGGACGCATGCGACATCACGTGGTCCCACCCGGCCAATCGCCGCACAGAGCGGCCGCTTCAGGAAGTAAACACTGCATGTCACTGAGTGCAGTGAATATTAATTAGCCATGTGCCCGGCCGCTCTCCGCTCCTCCCCAATGTTACTGAGCATGTGCAAGCAGTCTAACGCGGCTCTGCTGCTTATAAAGTACTGCATGCAGTACGTTGTCTAATGGTGCAGCGTTACTAAGTAACGCAACGTGGGCACTGTGAACAGCCCATTGATTTTTCATTGCTGTGCGGTGGGCTGCGTTACAGGCAGGCCCGTTTTTAGCACCGTGCGGCCCGTGCCGCCGCCCGGGGCGCTGTTGGGAGGTGGGCGCTGAAATGGAGGGGGGAGCCGGAGCCGCGGGGAGGGCAACCCTCCCTCTCCCTCCCTCTCCTGGGCCGCCCTCCGTGCTCCCCCCTCAGATGCAGAGCGCAGCAGCAGCAGCAGCCAGGGAGGAAGCGCTGTAAACAACATACCTCCCTGCGTTCCAAGCGTTGCTCTCTCGCCGCCGGTCTCTTCCATCATCTATACGATGATGCACACACTAGTTCCGGCTAACAGGAACTAGTGTATGCATCATCGTATAGGCGGCAGAGAGGAAGAGACCGGCGGCGAGAGAGCAGCGCTTGGAATGCAGGGAGGTATGTTGTTTACAGCGCTTCCTCCCTGGCTGCTGCTGCTGCTGCGCTCTGCATCTGAGGGGGGAGCACGGAGGGTGGCCCAGGAGAGGGAGGGAGAGGTCGGGTTGCCCTCCCCGCGGTTCCGGCTCCCCCCTCCATTATGGGGGACAGCTACCTATCTAACCTACCCTGGGGGGCACCTACCTAATCTAACCTACGCTGGGGGGCACCTACCTATCTATCCTATACTGGGGGGCACCTACCTAATCTAACCTACCCTGGGGGGCACCTACCTAATCTAACCTACCCTGGGGGGCACCAACCTAATCTAACCTATACTGGGGGGCAGCTACCTAATCTAACCTACGCTGGGGGGCACCTACCTATCTAACCTACACTGGGGGGCACCTACCTAATCTAACCTACACTGGGGGGCACCTACCTAATCTAACCTACACTGGGGGGCACCTACCTAATCTAACCTACACTGGGGGGCACCTACCTAATGTAACCTACCCTGGGGGGCACCAACCTAATCTAACCTATACTGGGGGGCAGCTACCTAATCTAACCTACGCTGGGGGGCACCTACCTATCTAAACTACACTGGGGGGCACCTACCTAATCTAACCTACACTGGGGGGCACCTACCTAATCTAACCTACACTGGGGGCACCTACTTAATCTAACCTACGCTGGGGGGCAGCTACCTAATCTAACCTACACTGGGGGGCACCTACCTAATCTAACCTACACTGGGGGGCAGCTACCTAATCTAACCTATACTGGGGGGCAGCTACCTAATCTAACGTATGCTGGGGGGCAGCTACCTAATCTAACCTATACTGGGGGGCAGCTACCTAATCTCACCTATGCTGGGGGGCACCTACCTATCTAACCTATACTGGGGGGAACCTACCTAATCTAACCTACACTGGGGGGCACCTACCTAATCTAACCTACACTGGGGGGCACCTACCTAATCTAACCTACACTGGGGGGCACCTACTTAATCTAACCTACACTGGGGGGCACCTACTTAATCTAACCTACGCTGGGGGGCAGCTACCTAATCTAACCTATACTGGGGAGCAGCTATCTAATCTAACCTATACTGGGGGGCACCTACCTAATCTAACCTATACTGGGAGGCAGCTACCCATCTAACCTATACTGGGGGGAACCTACCTATCTAACCTATGCTGGGGGCAACTATTCTGGCTACCTATATTAGAGGCACCCACCTAGCTAACCTGTACTGGGGCACCTACCTAACTAACTTATACCGGGGGCGCCTGCCTATCTAACCTATACTGGGGGCAACTATACTGGCTACCTATACTGGAGGCACCTACCTGGCTAACCTATAGCGGGGGCAACTATACTGGCTCACCTATGCCTGGCTACCTATACTGGGATACCTATTCTTGGCTACCTATACTGGGGGGACCTATACTAAGTGCAACTAGACCTGGCTAACCTATACTGCGGGCACCCATACCTTGCTTGGGGGGGGGGGCGCAATTTTTACACACTCGCCCTGGGTGCATTTTAGCCTAGAAACTGCACTGGTTACAGGCTGCTCTAATGTGCGCCTGTAACGTCCCACTGTGAAACCAGCCTAAATGACACCTAAAGGGAGAGAGATATAAAGGCTGACATATTTATTTCCTTTTAAAGAGTACAAGTTGCCTAGCAGCCCTGGTGATCTTTCTTGCTCCAGTTGTTTCCATAGTTTCTGAATCACATACCTGAAACAAACATGTGGCTAATAGAACTGTCTAAGATTGAGGTTGTACCAGCAGTTTCAATTTGTATTTTAAAGCAGGTATTGTGAGGGAGAAGTTTATGTTATGGTGATATGATCACACTATTAGGTTAATTTTCACACAAGATATTAAAAGTTCTATATGAAATATAGGGTTCAGAGGGGTTTTTTTGTGGACAGGAAGGCTGACAACTCCAGTAACTCAGATATTTCATAATTTGAAGTATTGCTCTTTCTAGCTGTAAAAATTGGACATCTACTTCACTGAGGTATCCCAGGATGATTCCCTAAGGGTGATTTCAGGGTTTGTTTACATAGCAGTTTGGGTATTTCCTTGAGAAAGGCTGCACTATCCACCTCTCCTTCCACTTCTAATGTATCCAATCTAATGTTTGGGCAGCACGGTGGCGTAGTGGTTCTCTCTCTTGCCTTGCAGCGCTGGGTCCCTGGTTTGAATCCCAGCCAGGGCACTATCTGCAAAGAGTTTGTATGTTCTCTCCGTGTCTGCGTGGGTTTCCTCCGGGCACTCCGGTTTCCTCCCACATTCCAAAAACATACAGATAAGTTAATTGGCTCCCTCTAAAATTGGCTCTAGACTACAGTACTTACACTACATAATATAGACATATGGCAATGGTAGGGATTAGATTGTGAGCTCCTTTGAGGGACAGTTAGTGACAAGATATATATATATATATATATATATATATATATATATATATACACTGTACAGCGCTGCATAATATGTCGGCGCTATATAAATACTAAATAATGATAATAATAATAATATCCACCTCAACCCCATCTGGACTGTGAGCTCACATGGGCAGGACCCTACGAAATGTCTCATTTCTGCAGAATTCATTCTTTTAAATGAACTTGCTATAGTGCTAGATTTTTTTATGCCATTAATTAATTATGCAAGTAGCTTTTTACTTGTTTTAATGCAGAAAACAATGTTGACTTCTTTGTGCATGTGGGGCCTACATTTTCATCAAGCCAGATGTGTTTTATACAGACAAGAGTAAAAAGAAAACTCTATTAATTCAATGATGTTTGTTTTGCAGAGTATGATAACAGTGAAATCACAAGCATTAAAACTAAACAGTATCTGAATCTAAATGGCTTTGGGAGAGGGTTGGTTTTCCAACTGTGCAATTGTACCCCAGCACAACCATTCCAGGAGCTGGAAACCAATGAACATCTCTTTATTCTGAAGAAGAGATATTGACAAATTTAGGATATAACAAGGTTATAATGAAATGTCATGTTTAGCCTGTCTCTTATGCCCCTACTTTAACCTCTCTAAATAGTCATCCTTGTTAGAAACAAGTATTCTGCGTGATGTAGGAACATCCATAACATGCTAGAAAGAACACTTAAAGTGGCTTAGCAGGCAGTGCCTCATTCCATTTATGCCACCAGGGAGAGCCACCTGCCACAACAACCCAAGAAAACACATAGGAAACACATGAGACCAAAAAGCACCATTGTTATGTAGGGCTACAGGGTAGGATTGGTTATCTATTTAAAGGGGAACTGAAGATAGAGGTATATGGAGGCTGCCATATTTATTTCCTTTTAAGCAATACCAGTTGTCTGGCAGCCCTGCTGATCCTCTGCCTCTAATACTATTAGCCATAGCCCCTGAACAAGCATGCAGCAGATCAGGTGTTTCAGACTTTAAAGTCAGATCTGACAAGATATGCTTGTTTCTGGTGTTATTCAGATACTACTGCAGAGAAATAGACCAGCAGAG
Source organism: Hyperolius riggenbachi (assembly GCF_040937935.1). Lineage (NCBI taxonomy): Eukaryota > Metazoa > Chordata > Amphibia > Anura > Hyperoliidae > Hyperolius > Hyperolius riggenbachi. The sequence goes on along the minus strand of NC_090647.1, from coordinate 243,772,341 downwards.
CTGCCAGGCAACTGGTATTGATTAAAAGGAACTAAATATGGCAGCCTCCTTATACCTCTTACTTCAGTTCCCCTTTAAGGCACAAAGAAGGCAATTGCCTCCCAAACCAACACATTTCACTCTTACCATTATTCTTAAATTCTTGAGGATGAGGTGGTTGTAAAACAGGCATCATTGGTATTGAGGACTGCCTGCTGCTATACACAACACAGGGAGTAACAAGAGAGTAGTCAGACAGGTATGGATCGAAACCAGGAGATCAGTATAAGTTCAAGAGGCAAGGCAAGGCGCTAGGAACAAGATGTGACCAGAGCACAGGCCTAACAGCACAGAATGACATGTTTTTAGCAATACATTTGTAAGGTTTTTATGCTATGCGAGTCCCACTTTTTATCTTTTAAAGGATTTTGGTTTTAAGTAATGTGGTGCCCAGGTGATTGGAGGGCTGATGTGCATAGTAATCAAGAGGTAACACGGTGAGTGTGACCCACTACGGGGGCACTGCACCCCATGAGCATTAAGTGTTTCTGGTGGAGGCCTAATACACCATTTCTGGAGTGATCACTGGGTGTTTCAGCTCATGCAGTGCTGTGCTATGTGAAGTCTGTTTTTACAGGGAAATCCTATTCCTCCTATCTGTGGACAAGCAGGAAATGTGGATTGTGATCGCGGCTTTATGTGGATTAGAACAGAATGACCTAGCAACGTCTTTCTGCTAGCCACAGTCTTAAAGAGGAACTCCAGTGAAAATAATGTAATAAAAAAGTGCTTCATTTTTACAATAATTATGTATAAATGATTTAGTCAGTGTTTTCTCATTGTAAAATATTTTAAATCCCTGATTTATATTCCGACATCTATCACATTTGACATGTTTACTGCTGGCAAGTGATGTAGCTGCTGCTTGCTGTCTTGGCAGTTGGAAACAGCTGTAAACAGCTATTTCCCACGTACTTAGAATTTCTTTGTTGGAGGGGTTTCACCACGATATCAGCCATACAGCGCCCCCTGATGGTCTGTTTGTGAAAAAGATTATATTTCTTATGTAAAAGGGGTATCAGCTACTGATTGGGATAAAGTTCAATTCTTGGTCGGAGTTTCTCTTTAAATAGAGCAAGCTGGCCATGTGACTCCTCCAAGTGTTCACAGAGCTCCCGCTGCAGGTCAGTCCAGAAATTACAGAGCATCAAACAATAATAGAGACCCCTGCTGGTGGACAGCGGAAGTTCATTCCAAGGCCAAAATTTACCACCAGCAGGATTCCCACAGCATGACACAATGTTAGTGCTAGGGTAGAGTTGCACAGCCTGTGCCTTTCAGTAGCTCTTAATTGTTGCCCTGCTGGCCTACATAAACAATCTGGTTTGTGGTAGGAGGACTTGTTATATCAGTCTAAATATATACAGCTGCATATGTATTTTTCTTGTGATGTGGTAGTGGGTGGCTAGTGGCGTTGACCATATGCGGTACTGCCTGTGACTGTGTCACCCTGAACGCCACTGATGGCAAGCTTACTGCCAAATCAAACTAAATATAACTAAACAGAATGCCCAAGTAGGTCAGGGTGACCCAAAACCACTAGAGCATAGCTTGTGTTTTCAAAGGTGTGTGACTCTCAAAAGAGGTTAGGAAAGGGCCACAAGAGACTCTCTAAGCAAGACATCCCTGTAAAACATGCAACTTTTTAATACCAATGTCTCTTTAAAAAAAAAATATAGAAATGGGTATATTGTTTCCGCTAGAGCCTGCTATGTTTGTGTTGGGTAAGTACAAGGCAAATACATAGTCTGTATTTTTAGTTGGATGACCAGCCCCACTCAGCAGCCTAACATAAGTAAAGTGCTGTTTGGTCTGAGCACTTTTCCTTTAAATATTATTAAATGCAGATTACCTATTATAACTACACCCTAAACAAATGCACAAGTATGGCTTGTTCATTTACTATAAATCAAAATATTGTTTTTAATAATCTTCTTACTTGTACTGAACAATTTGATCATTTCGGTCCAAAAGTGTAATATATCAGATTGAAAAATAAAAATCAATAAAATGATTTTGCATTTACCGCTGAAGCTATAGCTTAATGACACTTATAAATTTGCTCAAAATACCAGTTTGAATACCATTGTCAGTTTTGTGTGACCTTGGCCTTGTCCCTCAATGTCTCTTTTGTCAAAGGCACAGAAATTAAATTGCAAGCTTGACTGGACAAGGTCACTATGCCTTAAAAAAAGTGTGCACAGTGTTTCTGTATACTGAAAAATACAATGCTCCATAAAATTGTCAGGTCTGTATAAACATCAAATAAAGCCACAATAAAATCTGACAAATGAAGCAAATAATATTGTTCTTATAAATACAAGTGCCAAATAAGCAAGGGCAAAAAGAAAAAAAAAGGATTTGTAAAGAGACAATACATTGACATTAGAAGGTCGAGTATGATAAAGATAAAATAAAAAAATCCTCTAGCCATGATAAGTATGAAAACAATGTTTAAAGCTTTATAAAGAATAAGAGTTACACAACAAGACAGACAACGGTATGTATGGAGATGCTCTGCATATTAAGAAGAGGCCAGAGGGACAATGGTCTTTTCTTCATATTTAGGCATTTTTTGGGGGGGCAAAAAAATAAAGTATTTCATCAAATAACCCATATTATTAGTGCTTCAAACAAACAGCATCTCTCACTGTTCCTCTATCTGCAGCAACAGCACATCTTGCTATACTGCATTTTGGCCACCCTCTATGTTTGTGGTAGCATCTCTGCAATTTTCTGTTTGTACCCAGGCTCTAATAACCTGTACAGGCCCATGTTCTTCATGGTTTTGATACAGGGGGTCCTTCTTCAGACACGTCAGCATGAGTTGCCTCATTCTAATAAGGTTTGAGGCAGAGGACATCAGCTCTTTTCCTCATCCAGGTCAACATCCTCCACCATGTTTTTATTCTCCCCGGGCACAGACAAGACCATGCTCCACTAACAGGTGATAAGCCTCCCGGGAAGTGTGCTTTTTTGCTCTTTCTCACCACCACAGCCAGCACTTTCCTCTGACTCTTCTTTCGACTCCTTCCCCTACCCATGTACAGCTAATGACATTGCCCCCTCGCCTGCTCATCGATGGCCGGCTCAAGGACATGTTGCATGGCACGCTCCAGAAAAAAGATTTGATGTCACTGATGGTGCCTTCACTGCAACTGACCAGATTAGAGGTCTCCTCAAAAGGACACCTTAGTCTGCAAGCATTGTGTATGAGAACCCATTGCCTAGGGTAAAAATACCCCATCTCCCCAGAGACTGTCCTACTAGCCAATGCACACAGGTACTCATTCCACTGCATGTTGCTGCTGGCACAGGTGATCTATCATAATCAACATTGAATTGCATCTGGTAGGCTGTCGCAAATGAGACAACTCACAGGTATTTTGTATTGCCACTGAATGTCAGCAAGATAAGTCATGGCTGTGCCTGCTTCAGGACTATTGTGGGGTCACTAGCTGGAGAACTACAAGTAGCAAAGCAGGAAACAACTAAACAGCACAATATCAAACAAACAGCATCTCTCACTGTTCCTCTATCTGCAGCAACAACACATCTCCCTAAGCTGAATAATAAAGAATGCAAATGGCTATCGGGAGTGGGCCTTTTATATATATATATATGTGGGGGGGGGGGGGTGTGACCATGTCTGGTTGGCTGTTCTGTCCAACCTGAGTTCTGGGTAAATGGTAAAGAAATAGTTTGTGCTGCTTGCAAACTCACAAGCAGCGCCTGTAAGCAGAGAACCATTTGCCGGTGAATGTGTTTGGCAATCCCTAGCCATGAACAGGTAAGAGGTGGTAAAGTGAATGGAAAAAGATAAGAAAACGAGCGGATGATAAGAGAATTGACTGCAGAATTGAGCTGCAAAAACGATCGAGAGCAGAAAGCAACCGTGTATTCCCAACATTAGGGAGTATGTTGGAGTGGGTGTGTGGCACGAGGCCGTGCATCCACCGGGTGACACCGACTGAAAGAAGCAGCGTGGGATAATGGCGTGGTGTAACGAATGGTGTCAGCACACAGAGTGTATCTGATTATTGATGATCTGCAGTATCACCAATAATACAGATGTTATACCTGATTATATGGTGATCTGCAGAATCACCAATAATACAAGTATAGCTTGACACAGGACACCTAATGTAGTGTGAGTGTTTGGTGCAACAGTAAGAAAGGTTATCTCCCGAGGAGTGGGAGATACAGACACTACTGCAGCCAAGGATTCCCTAAAGAGCAGGGAATCGGACTGCACTGCAGCCAGTGGACACCGGAGGTGCAGGTGTCCTCTGACTGTGTAGACTCTAACCTCCTTAAGAGGAGGAGATGGAGATTGTACTGCAGCCAGGGATTCCCTGATGGATCAGGAATCAGACTGTACTGCAGCCAAGGATTCCCTGATGGGCTGGGAATCAGACTGTACTGCAGCCAGTGGACTCCTATGGGGTAAAGTCCCTTGACTGGACTGTAAGGAGGTCTTCCTGTGGAGCAGGCAGCCTTTACAGCTAAAGGACACATAGACAGTTGGTGTCACAAGGAGTACAGTGAGGCTGCTCACCCAAGGGATGAGTGACAGCCAGAAGGGTCATACAGGCCAGGTCGGCAAACACACGAGCAGATAAAGTACAGAGACAGAAGACTGATACGGTATCCGGGTACAGACAAGGTTGGCAACGGGTAGACAGATAGACAAGGTACCGAATCAGTAAGCAGGAGAGTGGTCAACAAGCCAGAGATCATAACAGGTAACAGTATAGCACAATTCTAGTCTGAGGTGTGAGGTCCTTGGTCTCAACACCTGGGAACTAGTCTGAAGTATAACAGTAGTAACACAGCGATCTCCTAGTCTTAGGTGTGAGGTCCTTGGTCTCAACACCTGGGAACTAGTCTGAAGCATAACAGTAGTAACACAGCGATCTCCTAGTCTTAGGTGTGAGGTCCTTGGTCTCAACACCTAGGAACTAGTCTGAAGTATAACAGTAGTAACACAGCGAGACTAAAGCGGAATCTGGCTAAGTGTGAATTCCCGGCTCCAACTGGTTCTAACACACTGTAAGATCTGACTGAGGTCTGAGTGCTCACACGTGAGTATTTGCAACGGCAGACAACCTGCAACTGACAAACAAGTCCTATATATACTTACAGTGCTCCGCAGCGCCGCCCCAGCCACACAGCCAATCCAGAGTCCAGTTGGGATCAGCTGATTGGCCTGATCAGCTGATTCCCCTTCTGCTGGCATAAAGGTCCTGTCGCCTGGCGCGCGCGCGTAGCTCTCCATCTGTGTGCACTAAGGACCAGGCGAACCAGTGACATGTTGCTGCGCGGAAAAGGCTGCCGGCTTGAACGCGGAGACAGCCGCCCTGCCGCTTGCCCGCACGGTGGTATCTCCGCTATTTATTACACGTGGGACCGGGAAGACTTCAGGGGGCTGGAAGAAGCCCCAGGTAAGTAACTGGGCCATTTTTGTTGTCAGTTCAAATTTCCTTTGAGTACCATAAAATAAAGCCAATTTTGCTATTTTGTCTGAGGATTTCAATCTGTTGTAAGAAAATAAACTTTTTCATTTTCTATTCTACTTGCCCCCTCCCCCCCACTTTTTTTTCAAAACTTGTATCTCACTTTTTAGACCACTCTTTGTATGTTTTTTTTAGTTAAATGCACGGCCTGGTTCAGAAAAGCTCTTAAGAACTTCAGCTTTAGAGTTTTAATATAAATCAATTTTTCTTTCTTTTCTTTGATAAAAAAACAACATTTACAAAACATGTCTGTTGGAATGCTAAGCCCCGAAACAGACCAAACTAGACAATCACTTTGTTTTTGGTGCTGTAATGTCATTCCAATGATTTTCAGCAGGAAATGTATTTATCCATTCTTTAGGACTGCATGCTGCTAGTCTCAAGTGCATTACTAATCACTTTTGTCACAGGCACTACTTATCAGTCTGGTTTCCTCTAGTGAGAGACTAAAGCAGGCAAGCATTTAGACTTACAGAAGCATAGGTATTGTATGCTGTTAACTATATTGCTGCCAGAATCAATCTAACTTTGAGCTTGGTAATAAACCTGTCAACGTTAGAGTATACATTTCATTCTTTTTTTTTAAATGAAGGCCCTTTCATTTACTCCTTAGCTACTGTGATTAACACTGAATTAATTTATATATATAAAAAAAGATAACAAAACATGTCATAAATGAGACTAAAGTTGAATGGCGCAGAACCCTCATGCACTAGTTCCCACAACCTAAAGAATTTAGTGAAACAAATACTTTCACTGCTCTGTTCTTTTAGTAATGAACATAAACAGCATTTAGCAAGCAAGCATTGAGTAAAAGATGTATATGAGTTCCAAAGGAATGAAGGAATATTTATTGTCAAAAGTGAATTGCACTGGTTTATGTTACAAAGATGTCTAAACAAAGCTATGAGAAATGCTCCGTAGGTTAAGAGCTGATCATACTATGGAGACCAAACTATGCAATGCCATAGTGTCTATAACCATGGGTAATAACCTGTATGAAAGGAGCTTAAAGGACAGAATGAACAGATTCAACCAGAAAAAAAACAATGTGCCTAGCTCATGAGAAAGTCCATTACATATATTTACAATCTTGAAAAAGAAAAGGTTTTATTTGGTCCATAGATTGCCAAGTGGATTATAGGACCCATATCTAATCATATGCAATGATATGAAGTTGACAGCAGGAGTGAGTGATGGGAGGAGGGGGGAAGCAAAACTCTGGTCCAGTGGACAGCCTCAGATCAAAGCAGTTATTTGAGTTACGGTCTGGAGGCTCTATGTTAATATGGGTGCAGCATAGACTGCACTGTGATTTTCAGCTATTGCTGCGCCAAGAGTGTAATTTTGGTACCAGTGGTGCCAATAAATAATGGAGGGAGTATTCAACAGCGAAAGTGTCAGTTATAGTGGTGCGTGTTGCGACCTGGGGTGGTAAGCTAGTGTTAGGCATCGGTGTCAGCAGATATTATGGCAAGGGGGAGGGGGTTGGTTAGGGTTAGGCATCGAGACGGCAAGTTGGTTAGGGTTAAGGATCAGTGGGAAGGTTTTTTAGGATTAGGGGACCTAAATTAACCAGAGTTTACATCACACAGACATGGCTGCTCTGAAATCAGCTTTAACATCTGCAGGTGAAAGTAAGAATATAAGACATCTGGGAAGCTCTATACGACATTGCAACTACACAGTAAAACACCTAAACTGTTTGGTATCTGTTCTGGCCATTTGATCATATATGCCCAGTGACTAGGATGAGCTTCCGATCTACGTGGAAGTCCGATTTCAGAGTTTCTGATCAGAAATTGGCTTTCCGCTGTTGAAATCCGTAAATAAGACTTGTAAGCTTTGGACCAATCAGACAATGCAGAGTTGTACCTTCGAAATTTTAGTCCAATCAGAAAACGTGTAAGTATAAGGCCAATCAGAGAATGCAGAAGTTACTGCAGTTGCCAAGCGGAAATGCAAATTCCGCATAATAAAGTACATCACAAAAATAGCAGATTCTGCAGGAAACAAATTTATTTTTACAATGAACTAACTTTATTTACATTTTTTTTCAGGAACCTGATTTTCAAAAAAATGCCACGGCAGGAAACCTCCATGCCATCTCTTGATAACATGGGGCTGGATAAACAAGACAAATCTATATTTTTAGATCTTGTGTCTTTAATAAAAGAACAAGCCACAAATCCAGTGGTAAGTAGAAGTACCCCTTTTAGATGTGCATCGAAGTTTTTACCCTTATTCTCTTCCTGTCCACAGGTACAGGTGTTTTTTGATCTACTGTCATCCGAATTACAAAAGTTGTCAGGAGAAACTAAGATGTGTAGAGATGACCTGTCTCTTGAAGAGAGACGAGTGTTGTCTGAACTCTGAAGGCAAGCAGACAGTCATTAAAGCAAACCTGCAGCTAAAAAAAACTTATAATATAATGAATTGTATGTGTAGTACAGCTAAATAGAAGCAGTAGAGTGTTGTACCGTGTTAGCCATGAGTAAAAGCAAGGAATTTTGAATCAGGATGATACCATTTATTGGCTAACTTAGAGATGGATAAACACAGTGGCGGCGCTACACTGGGGCTTACCCAGGCTTCAGCCCCAGCTGTCAACTAGCCAGCCCCCCCTAAAGCCACCCCGCGGGCTGCGGCCGCCGCAAGTCAGTACTCGCGGTTCAGAAGAAGGAAGGAAGAGGGCTGGCCTGGCTGTCAGAAGGAACCCCGCCCCTGCCCGGGTAATTATACAATCTATCTGTATACAGAGGCGGCACGCACGGGCAAGGGAACGTTCGTGGCTCATTTGTGTCACGTGACGACGTCTGTCATGTGACACGCAGCAGTGTGCAGCGTGTTGCCTGGCCTGGCCTGGCCTGCCCGTCCACCCGCCCAGCTTCAGAGGCAGAGCAGAGAGGCTTGCTGCTATTCACTGCGACGGCGCCGGGGACTCATTCCAGCCACCAGACTGTCACTCACTTCTAGTGACTCACTCACGGAGACGCAGGAGGACCTCCATTGACAGCTCAGCAGAAGGAGGAGGAATCAAGGTGGGTTACTGTGGGGTGGGCAGCCAAGCCAACTTAAATTATTATTTTTTTATATGTGATGCTGATGTGAGCCTGGGGCCCCCAGCCCACTACCACCAGCCAGACCTGAGCTGCCCCCCCTGGGGCCCCCAGCCCACCATCACCAGCCAGGCGCCTCCAGCCCAGCCCAGCCCACCACCAGGCAGACCTGACCTCCCCCCCCCCCCCCTGGGGCCCTCAGCCCACCACCAGCCAGGCCTGAGCTGCCCCCCCTGGGGTCCATAGCCCACCACCACCAGCCAGGCGCCTCCAGCCCACCACCAGCCAGACCTGAGCTGCCCTCCCTGGGGCCCCCAACCCACCACAAGCCAGACCTGAGCCTGGGGCCTCCATCCCACCATCACCAGCCAGGTGCCTCCAGCTCAGCCCACCACCAGGATGACCTGAGCTGCCCCCCTGGGGCCCCCAGCCCACCACCAGCCAGGCCTGAGCCTGGGGCCTCCAGCCCAGTCCACCACCAGGCAGACCTGAGCTGCCCCCGGGCCTCCAGCCCAGCCCACCACCAGGCAGACCTGAGCTGCGCCCCTGGGGCCTCCAGCCCACAACCAGCCAGGCCTGAGTTGCCCACCTGGGGCTCCCAGCCCACCGCCACCAGCCAGGCCTGAGGCCTCCAGCCCACCACCAGGCAGACCTGAGCTACCCCCGGGCCTCCAGCCCAGTACACCACCAGGCAGACCTGAGCTGCGCCCCTGGGGCCTCCAGCCCACAACCAGCCAGGCCTGAGTTGCCCACCGGGGGCTCCCAGCCCACCACCACCAGCCAGGCCTGAGGCCTCCAGCCCACCACCAGGCAGACCTGAGCTGCCCCCAGACCACCACCACCAGCCAAGCCTGAGCTTGGGGCCTCCAGCCCACCACCAGACAGACCTGAGCTGCCCTGGGGCCCCCAACCCACCACTATAAGCCAGACCTGAGCCTGGGGCCTCCAGCCCACCACCAGGCAGACCTGAGCTGCCCTGGGGCCCCCAACCCACCACCATAAGCCAGACCTGAGCCTGAGGCCTCCAGCCCAGTCCACCACCAGGCAGACCTGAGCTGCCCCCCTTGGGCCCCCAGCCCACCACCAAGCAGACCTGAGCTGCCCCCCTGGGGCCCCCAGCCCACCACCAGGCAGACCTGAGCTGCCCCTAGCCCACCACCACCAGCCAGGTCTGAGCCTGGGGCCTCTAGCCAACCACCAGGCAGACCTGAGCTGCCCCCAGCCCACCACCAGCCAGGCCTGAGCCTGGGGCCTCCAGCCCAGCCCACCACTGCCTCTTATGTGCATTTACTGGTGAAACGCTGTCTCATTATGTGCATTTACTGGTGAAAGGCTGTCTCTCATTACATGCATTTACTAGGGAAACACTGTCTGTCAGTATGTGCATTAACTGGTGAAACGCTGTCTCTCAATACCTACATTTACTGGTGAAAGGTTGTCTGTCATTACGTGCATTTACTGGTGAAACGCTGTCTCTTATGTGCATTTAGTGGTGAAACGCTGTCTCATTACATGCATTTACTGGTGAAACGTTCTCTCATTATGTGCATTTACTGGGGAAATGCTGTTTGTCATTATGTGCATGAACTGGTGAAAAGTTGTCCCTTATGTGCATTTACTGCGGAAACGTAGTCTGTCATTATGTGCATTAACTGGTGAAAAGCTGTCTCTTATGTGCATTTACTGGGGAAATGCTGTCTGTCATTATGTGCATTAACTGGTGAAAAGCTGTCCCTTATGTGCATTTACTGCGGAAACGCAGTCTGTCATTATGTGAATTAACTGGTGAAAAGCTGTCTCTTATGTGCATTTACTGGGGAAATGCTGTCTGTCATTATGTGCATGAACTGGTGAAAAGTTGTCCCTTATGTGCATTTACTGCGGAAACGCAGTCTGTCATTATGTGCATTAACTGGTGAAAAGCTGTCCCTTATGTGCATTTACTGCGGAAACGCAGTCTGTCATTATGTGAATTAACTGGTGAAAAGCTGTCTCTTATATTCATTTAATGGGGAAACTGTCTGTCATTACATGCATTAACTGGTGAAAAGCAGGCTCTTATGTGCATTTACTGCAGAAACGCAGTCTGTCATTATGTGCATTAACTGGTGAAAAGCTGATTCTTATGTGCATTTACTGGTGAAAGGCTACCTGTCATTATGTGCGTTTACTTCATTTTTTTTCCATGTAACTACGTTAGCTGGTACAACTACATTACAGTTAGCCCCGCCCACATGACATCATGACCACGCCCAATTCCCCCCCCCCCCCCCCCCCCCCAAGCCCGGCCTGCCAGCCCTCGTGCCCCCTTTGAGCCCCCCCAAAAATCTGAAGCTGGAGCCGCCACTGGATAAACAGTGAGCTCTCGGCTTATAAAAAGCCTTTGTCGGACTGGTTCCTGACAAACACTGAAAAACACAGCTTATATACACTGACATACAGAGGAGAAACATTCTTTAGCAAACATAAATGTAATTAGATGCCTCAACTGTTACTGAGGAGACTTTCCCAGGCATCCTGGCTAAATTGATAAGATCAACAGTTCCCTCAACATCACATGAAGCAGATTCTGGTGATGGGGAGACATCGTAAATTCCGAGTTCAAATTTTAACTGGGATGGTTACATGCACCATTAATTCTAAGCTTAATGCTGGGAATACACGGTTCGTTTTTGCCTTCGTTTAAACCTTCGTTTCGATTGTGCCTTTTGTCCTTTTCGATCCCGAAATAATCGATCATACGGTTAATATCACCACCCACGAATTCGTTTTTTTTTTTCGATTCTGATGGTTTCGTTTTTCCAATGATCGAAGGCTGCAAAGAAACAAAACGAAAATCCCTTTTTACAGGGACGGACTAGCATAAACGAATATATAATCGATCTGAACAGCCATCAAGCCTACCAATGGCTCGATTAGATGGATAAAGAGAGATAATATCAAACATGTTCGATCACTAGTCGTTCGTTTTTGGGGTCTATTAATCGAAACTATAATGAGATTATGACTATTTTCACATACGTTTTCAACACTCGATTTGTTTACCGAACGAATCGAAGGCTAAAACGAAGGCAAAAACGCAACGTGTATTCCCAGCATAAGAGAATTGTGGGATTTAAAACCAGCACATGAAAGCAAATAAAATGAATAGTGACAGTAAACCCCATCTTACACAGCATATGGCACACAAAACGAACGAAAAGATAGAAAAATTAAAATTAAAAGAATTGTGGCATTTAAAACCCATCGTACCAGCACTGGAAGTTAGAGTCCTCGTTTAAACCATCTTCTACAGTTTTGAACCAATGTATAAACTTTGTTTCTTGTGTTAGTCTCATGTTTCCTGATTTGAAGCCACAACCATTAATACAGTGATGCAAAAATCGCTTAAACTGTGTCCAGGTGAACAAAAGTGTGTTGGTATTGGAAGATCAGAATATTTTGTAATATCCTTTTTCCTGCTGTTAATAGTGAATCTGTGGTGTGTCATGCGATCACGCAGGTGTTGACTTGTTTCTCGCACATAAATTCCTTTGGGACATTTTGCACACATGATCAGGTATACCACATTAGATGAGTCGCAGGAAAAGGTGCCTTTTACTTTGTATTCCTGCTGTGTACCTGGTATTAGTATCCTGTCAGTGGAATGGATGTGTTTACCGTTCCCACATCTTTTCCCTCGGCAGGGGAATGTTCCATTCTGCTCTGGCCTATTTAAGGCACTCCTCACTATCATCTGCTTAAGATTGGGTGACTGTTTGAACGCTGGGAGGGGAAGTTCAGGGAATATCTTTTTTAGTCTCTGATCCATGTGTAGAACAGGATGAAGTTCTTTTGCAATCTTTCTTAAGATTTCCAGGCGTGGGTTGTAGGTGACTACCAGTGGGACACGGCTCTCTTCCTGGTCTTGCATGTAATCCAGTTTCCAGTATAGGAAGTGTTAAAAAACTTCAGTTCTTTTCTCTGAGCTCTTCTACCCAACTTGGGTTGAAGACAGTCCTGTTTCTGAAGCACTTATACATCAAAGAAACAGTGAGAGACAGGTTGAGATAAGGTTTTTTTCTGCAGGAAAGTTCAAAGGATCATTAACTCTGCTCTGTTACATAATTTAAAATACAGAGGTCTATATGCAATTCACGTTTTCTTCTAAGTTTTCTCCTAGGTGACATTTTCATACCTTACCAATAAAATGCCCTTTAAGCCACCAGCAAGCAAGAAAATATTTAGAATGATGGTGACAGTATTTTTCACTACTTTATGGATTTTTTTCCAATTATAGAGCGATAAAAGTTATTTAAAACTGAAGATAAAAAATTCTCTCTTAGGAGAAAACTTAGGAGAAAAAGTGAATTGAATAAGGGCCAGAGTGTGGTTTGTAAATTGCAAATATGACAGAATGATGCAATGCTATAAAAACAGCTATATAACTGAAAATAAAAATATGAGACTCTTTTCTTTGCTACTAAAGTTCTATTACTTACCGTGATACACCTACAATTTGTTATATCATAACGGTTTTTTTTTCGCTTCAGGTTTGCTTTAAGAAGGCTGACAAGAGGGGAGGAATGTGGTTGTATGTTCCAGAGATTTATATGAATATGAAGGACCAGAGATTTATATGAACCAGAAGTTCACAGACAACTAGACAATCCAAATCTGTGGGAAAAAAAAATAACAGGACACCAAACCACCTCATTCCAGAGGGAGATGTGGTTTCTTCTGGAGGAGGGCCTACATGGGGTCATAATTACCAACAGATAATTTAAATATTTATGGGTAGAAAGACCAGTTACACCTACATTCTGCTTACTACTAAAATAAATAAGAACAATGACACGCCACCAGGGATACAAATAATCTTAGGTACGGGTAGTTTAAAGAAAAATGTTGCACCTTCATAGATTTCCTCCTACAGTTTCTTCAGAGCATAAAAGCATGAGATCTTGACCAGAGTGATTGGATGTGACTAATCTGATGATCTGATGAGTAGAGAGGGTAGCTTCTGCATATGGCTTCAGAAAAGGACTCTTAGGGCTTGTTTCCACTTAGTGCGCTTCTGTCCACTTTTTTTCAGCACATCAATGTTACAGATTGATACATGCTGCTGAAAAGCGGACAGAAGCAGACAGAAGCACATAGATGTAAATGAGACCTTAGGCAGTGCTGCTCAAGAACTTTCCCCAAGTCATTTTTGCATCAAAAATGCGAGAATCATTATTTTTACCGCAAAATTGTAAAAAGTCACTAACTTATTACAAAATGATTTTTGATGGCATTTTCAGTGAAAATCAAATTAAACATTAATTTTGCGAAAATAACGTGAAAAGAAAATTGGCACTTTCGCTTATCGCTGCTCTTAGGATCCACCACTATTCACTGCCTGATAACCTCAGCCAGTATCTTACTCCACATAATCCAGTAACTCTGCACTGTGTCACAGCTCCACACCATGTGAAAAAGGTGCCCTCTTTCTAATATGTTGTATGTATATGTTATTATATTTAAGGATTATCAGCCTAGAGAAATCCAATATTCTATTTTGAAAGCTGCCGAAGGTAAATTAAGGTATATAAGAACGTATAAGTGAAGTTGTAATCAAGATACCATAAAATCACACATCCTGATGAACAATAGAATTTTCTGTGATTCAAGAAAATCTTTGTACTTTTTTTTACCTTTGATGAAGTCTCAAAAAAAATCCTCATTGTTCTTAAAGGAAACCTGAACTGAGTAAAATTATTAAAAATAAACGTGTGATGTAGCTGCAAATGAATATTACATACTTACCTCACCGTCAGCTCCTCTCAGAAGCTCACCATTTTCTTCCTACAGTGATCCCAGCCATTTATGACAATATTTTGTCAGAACTGAAATATACCAGTTACTGTCAGTTATAAATCAGTTGCTGTCAGTTACAACTTAATGTGCAACGTAAAGTCTATGTTTCCCTATGGCTCTAGTGGGCGATATTACAGTTTAACAGTGTGTTGACTAGGAAGCTGTTATGGGGTAATGGTCGTTTTAAAAATGGAGGATGGAGAATTCCATTGATCACAGTGGAGAAATGGGACTCAGGAGAGGAGAGAGAGATTGAGGAGCAGACTACACTGGAGGTAAGTATGACATGTGTATGATTATTTTGACTTTTAATTTTCAGTTCAGGTTCTATTTAAGGACAGGAGTTTGATGTTGGATTTGTCGTTCCCATACAGCCATAAAAAGGACCTGTCATATAAATGTTTACATTTCAAACCCATGCTCTTTTCACTTTTATTATGAAAATGCATGATATGAGACATTTAGGTAAAATTTGTACTAGCATCTAAAGCTATTTCTAAGAAAAGTGTGATGACGGTGGTAAGAACATCTGGTATACAAATAAATAAAACATAAATTTACTGTCATGCTGCTCCTGCTACTTAGATTGTCCAGTGCCAGCTGCTCTGAAAATGTGATGCCTATTTAACATCAAACTCTGTTCATGACGTATCTGGAAAGATGTGTGAAAGAAACATTTTAAGAAAGGCATTGGAAATAGAGGCAAGCTTATTTGTTTCAAGTGTTAAATGAAAAAGAATATCACAGCTAGAAATACTGTAAGATAATTTTTGTTTTAATGCAGTATCTGGCTCATCTAGAAACCATGACTATCACAGATATAGGAACAGCAATCAAGAAGTATCCCAGGCAGTGGCAATCATTCTTCAATTAAAAAAAAATGTAATCGTTTAAGTTTTACTTATGTAACACAGGGGACCAGGTAGCGGGTGCTTTTACCTTCTGGGACTGTCAGAGATGGAAGCAAGCCTGGAGAGATAGTGCTCGTGGCTTACCATCATTAACCCTTTCCACTCGGAGTTCTTTCCTAAAGGGAGTCGTTTCTGCTCGGAGTTTTTATCTACAGAAATGCACTCTCCCTCTTACTCTCTCTCCCATTTTAACATGGAACGTAACATGGTAACATGGTATATCTTATTTTAAAGAACACATTATAACTTTTAATTTGATACCTTATTTGGACAGTTTGGCATCTTCTATTGGCTGGTAGCAGAAGAGAAAGGCAAGGTATGGTAAAGTGTAAAACAGTTTCCTGGGTGTAATCCATTCCTGGCCTGCGTGAGCAAGTTTCGCAATAATAGGTGGTTTTATGCCCGCCACCCGGTGTCTTACTGTCCCTACACACAATGCAATCTTCGGTATTTCGATTGGGCATATTAGCAATAAAATACTGGCTACTATTTACACTCTCCCGCAGTCCATTCCATAGGATGCCATTGATTGTCTATGCAACTTTGCAAGCAATCTGCAGGAAATCTGCAAAGTAATCTGCAAGGATTTTGCATGTAACTTGCAGAAAGGAATCTGCAAAAAGGAATCAGCAAGGAATCAGTATGTTAAAAAAAAAATCAGCAAAAATTCAGCAAGACAGATGCAATGAAATTTCATTGCATCTGTCACTTCCTGGTGTGCCGATCGCGCACTTCCGGTTTGGGGAAGGGGAGTACCACCAGTGTGGGCATGTACTATTACATGCCCACTACATATGCGGACAAAAGTTTGGGTTTACGGGTGGCCTGATGGGCCACAAACCACGCTTGAAAAGCGGGACATACGAGTGCAATGTGTAATTCATGGATTTCCCGCTATGCGGGACATACAAATGGAAAGAGTTAAGTCCATTTGTGTGTGAGCTTGGCTGCAGCTGTGTTTAGCAGTCACGCAATGCGTTGGAGACATCTTCACTGCCTATATTCCTCTCTGAGGTGGATTGCCATTAGTCTATTAGTCTATTGGTCTATTAAACTGACAAATGAAAATGACCATGGACCAATATATTATAGAGCGATGGAGTGCCAGGGAGGAGCAATAGGGCAGGAGATGCTTGCAATGGTTGCTGCTGCAAGTATTGATGGGGCCAGGGTGCCCATCTAAAGGTGCTAGAATTCTAGAAGGTGCGGTGGCTGCAGGGGCAGAGACTGACAGAGCGGCAGGTATCTACTTCAGTGGTGCTAGTCTCATGCTGCAAGCTATTTATCAGCTGAAATATGATATAGCCCGATGGCCCTTATCCTATTAACCTTCTCTCCTACATTTTTTCCTACACTCAAGCTACGTTTCAGGCAACAGGAAATAACAGTCACTGTCATTTTTACAATAGAATGTTTACTGTTGCTTGTTGCAACAGCAATCATTTCAATTTAAACACTTGGACTGAGTTTAGGAACATACATTCCTATTCCCCAAATATGTGCACTTCCTCAGAGGGGGTTGCACACGCGTGATGGGCGCATAGACACGGACAAGGATCTACACCCCTGCGAGCTCAAGTGAGATTTTCAAGGATGTAGCTACCTGTCCCCCGGGAGGCAAAGTGGTTAAAAGATACAAGATGAAAATGAACGGACTTCATAAATGATTTTTCTTTTTTTTTGTCTTTTTTTTTGCACTGTGTCACATGGCAAATTAACTTTTTCTACCTATGTGAGCATATATTTGTCTTTTTTCTTGCAGGTCACTCCCAAGTCACATGGCATACTTGTTCCCCTTTAAGCAAATAGGGTAATGATCAAAGAGGTTAGGGTGTGTACTATGAGAGAAGCCTGCACAAGGTATCCCTGCTAACATGTATTGTTTTTATGTGAAACTTATGTCTTTATTGCATTCAGTTTTAAGCACCTGTGTAAATAGGCTGAGAAGTGCATAAGCTTTGTCTGTGTATTTGCAGGAGGTGGGATTCTTTGTTCACCGACATACTGGACTGGTGTCGCTTGGTTCAGAGTGCATGAATTGAATAAAAGCATATTACTCACTACCAATTCTACATTACAGCAATCTAAAACATATTAAACTCATTTTTACACTCCAACATTTTTGGTAGAAATTAGAGCATTTGGTAAACACATTAATCTTAAATTAGTCTGTCGGGGAACCACATTATTAGTCACTTGGAATTTTATATTCTGTGCCAAAAAGTACTGACAATGTTTTAGATGGCTGAACGTTTTGAATGAGGAATGATCTTTCAGTTTACACACTGATCTGGTAGTTGTCCATATATGTTTAACACGATAGTAGTTGCAATGCACTATTGCTGCCAAAACGTTTTAAATCACAGAAATGTTGTGGCACAGAAATAAAATTCCATTAAACTTATTAATCTTATCTTTGTCTCAGTAACACACTAATAGCCACCCACAATTCTCTATCACTGAGCCAAAAATGTATTGAAAATTAAAATGCTGAATGATTTGGGTAGAAGAATGAGCTTTTAGTAGACACAAATCTTGTATTTTTCTGTGTCTCTGTAACACACTAGTAGTACTAGTCCCAATACTATGTAAGTGTCAGAATACCGTTTTGAAAATATTTTTAAACACCAAAGGAATGTTCACACACAGCAGCAGTAAAAGTGTTAACATTCAGTCTCTCTAGCACTGTCTTCTATGCTCTCTAACCTAAAACACAAAGGTCTACCACTGTTAGGCCTCGTATCCACAAGCATCTTACAGGAGGTGAATTCAACACCTGTCAGCTGCTCTCATCCGGCCGGATGCTTGCTAGTGCGGTTGGAGGACAGGCACCCTCCAAGGAGCTGCATCTGCGTACGGCAGGCAGCAGACAGTTCATTTGCCGCATGGTAGTGCCGCCGCATGTTAGAGCTTGATACACATGGTGTCACAACCGATGCCATTTGGCTGCATTTTATGTGCACCCGATTGGCAGTCTTAGGTGGCAGATGGGATGCTGAACTGCTTGAAAAACTGCTCTCAGTTCATATGTTCATGGAAAAGAGGCCTCATGTAGCTTCACGTGCAATTGGCAAATTGCTAATCTTTGCAACAAATACTGAGAACCAGGTGCCAAAATACAGGGAATAGAATGTTTACTGTAAAATGCACTGTGTTCAAGTGAGAACCGCACTCAGGTGAACCACAAATACTAGCAATTCTACAATCTCTAAGTAATTAACTAGCACGAAAACAAATACAATATATACAAATATACAACAGAACTCAGTATAGATGGGGCAAATGGCAAACAAAGCAGCAGAGTATTTAAAGAAACAAAAAGTATGTACAGGAATACAGGAAAGACCAAAACTCAGCAACGCAAAACCTAGCCAGTGAGTAGGAGGAGTTCTTATGTAGGTGGCCCACATGGGGTGTATAATTAATTCTTAGGTTAATGGGGAACACAGGCAGGTGAAATTCAGAAGGAACTAAGCTCTTGGTACCACCCACAGGTAAAACAGGAAATTGCCAGTCTGTAAATAGTCTTGTGGGAGGAGCAGGAGAATATCACAGTCCAGGCACATACCTCTACTATCAGGCAAATCAAAGTACTGCATCATTCCTTGCATCCAGACAGCAGTCTGCACTAACATTATACTTCACTGGTTCTCCCACTAGTACTTCTATAATACACAGAAGCCCACAGTAGCACTAGCCCTATGTACTTAAAATGGATACTGGCCCAGCCCACAGCTCCTATTAACTTTGGCTTGGTCAGACCACTTGATCAGCAGCAACCCCTTAACATGCTTGCCACCACCAATATGGAAAAAAGACATATCTGCTCTGCCTTGGCCCTGATTACTGGTTCAGGGCAGCATGGTAGAGCCTTGGTATTATGATGTAGCGTGACCCTTGCCAACCCTACCTGCCAAACAAACTTGCCAAACACTGGCAATGTTGAGCCTTTTTCTTTGTACTTTGTTCTCCTCAGTCTTAATAGCCCATTGGGTAACATTTTTAAATAAACTAAGCCTGACCACTACATGTAAAAAAGGTACCTGGTAAAAAGGGCAAATAGTTGCAAGCAGAATGCTGGTACAGTTACTGGTATTCTACTAATTATAGTAAAATATCAGTAATCTCTACCAATATTTTACTTTGACCTAACCCTACATTCCCACAGAGCCCTCCCTTTACTGATGCCTAGCCCTAAGACCGCCCCCTGGTGGTGCCTAACTTTGACCCCCCTGGTGGTGGTGCCTAACCTTAACCCCACCCCACCCCCCTGGTGTCTAACCTTAACCCCTCCAGTGGTGCCTAACCCAATGCCTCCAGTGCCTAACCTTTACCCCTGGTGCCTATTGTTAAACCCCTCCCTGGTTTCCTTAACCTTAACCCCTAAAGACCCCCCCCCCACACACACACACACACACACACTCCTAAAACTAAAGATCCCCATTTCCTAATCTTGATATTTTTGCTGCCATAGATGGCAATGTTAAAAGCTTTGATAAGCAGCTATAAATGGTAAATAGTGGCTACAAACAGCTAAATAGCAGCTATAAGTGGCTATAAATTGTAAATGTACCTTGGGCACCTTCGAGGCCAGTGTTGCTTGTGAATTTTTGCCACAGTCGTTTTCACATCAAAAATGCTATTTTAGATTTCAAGAAAATATTTGCGAAAATAAATTGTTTTTTTGCAATGTGGACAAAGAAAACAAATATTTCTTTTCAATGCAAAAATTTGCAAAACATGCAGAAAAATCATTATTTTTACCAACACAGCTTGCAAAAAGCACAAAAATTAAGCATGAAACTTTGCGAAAAATGTGAAAAATTATGAACTTAATACAAAATGATTGTCAATTGCATTTTTGCTTAACCATTTACCGCCATCCTAACGTATTAAAACGTCATGCTTACCGCTATTAACAGCAACATGACGTTTTAATACGTCGCGCATTCCCGCCGCTGCTACCGCCGTGTGTCCGCCGCTACCGCCGCCATTACCGTCGGGATCCCGTGCTGGGCGATTGGGGAAGAGGACTGAACAGTCCTCTACCCAATCGCAGTGCCTGGAGTGAATGGATGTGACCGCGAACAGCGGCTACGTCCATTCACATAAACAGGAAATGTAACAGTTTAATAAAGTGTGTAAAAAAAAAAAAAAAATGAACACGTCCTATGAGTGTTCACCAGCGCCATCTTGTGGCCAAAAAGTATATTACACTTACAAAATACATACATTTTCAAGTATATACACATCATTAATAAAATTACACTTCCAACCCTCCCCCCCCCAAAAAAACACTTGTAAAAAAAAAAAAATCAGCTTAAAAAAAAAAAAAATAGTTGCCTTAGGGACTCAGCTTTTTTTATTCTATATTTTATGGGGGAAAATTAATTTTAATTTATTACATAGGGGCTTGTAATTATGGCCAGAACAAACAGAAAAATAACCACTTATATTTCAAAATAATATACTGTCGCCATACATTGTGGTAGGGACATAATCTAAACGGTTTAATTATCGGGACCACTGGGCAAATAAAACGTGTTTGTTTTATCCACAGGAGAATGTTTAATTTTAAAACTATAAAGGCTGAACACTGAGAAATAATGATTTTTTTTCTTTTTTTTTCTGTTTTTCTCATTAAAATGCATTTAGAATAAAATAATTCTTAGCAAAATGTACTATCCACAGAAAGCCTAATTGGTGGCGAAAAAAACGAGGTATAGATCATTTTCTTGTGATAAGTAGTAATAAAGTTATTAGGGAATAAAAGGGAGGAGCGCTGACAACTGAAAATTGCTCTGGTCCGTTAGGATAAAAACCCTTGGGGGTGAACTGGTTAAGAGTCGAATTTTACATCATTTAAATTTTTTTTTTAATTTTTTTTAATATTTTTCGGTCTAGATATCTTTCTTGTACATTTTTAGTTGAAAAACAAATGCTTACGGACATATAGGCTGGGTGCACACATAATGGAGCATGAAAGATCGCATTTTCTGTCATGTGCGTTTTCTTTTTGTGTGTGTTTTTAGTGCATTTTTAGTGAATTTGCGTTTGTGTTTTTTCCCGCATATGCGTTTTTATAGCGGTTTGGATGCATTATTATGTGCTTGCGGTTCTCATATACAAAATGCATATGCATTTTTATATTGCGTTTTATGCAAATCACTAGGAAGACAACAGGAAGTGGAAATACATGAGAATTTTTTTTAAATGCATATAAAAACGCATGACAAACACAATACATTGTGTTACAATTGACTTTCATTATGTTTGTTTTTGATGCATTTTTTTATACTACGCAACAAAATCAGCATTTTTAAAAACACTGACATAAAAACGCATAAACGTTTTTTATGTGCGTTTTTTCATGCAGCCCATAGACTTCCATTAGCGGCAAAAACACAGCATTTTTCGCAACGCTTGCATTTCTGCTAAGTGTGCACCTAGCCTTAGGGTGCATCTACCAAGGAGTATAACCATTATTTCAACTAACTAAAAGTATCACTTCACAGTAATTTAATGTATTTTAATCAGCATACACAGAATATTTTCTTAACCAAGAAACTGATTAAAAATAATAGCTTGCTAAAATAAATTCATGTGTTTTACAGCATTTTAGTCCAACACATCAATACTACATTCCTGCCTAATTTTAAAGATAAACAGGCTAATGCCTTTCAATGCCTGAGGGCTTTTGGGAACGACATTTTACATGGTAAATCTTAGAAAACACTTTTGGAATAAGATGCGAAAGATAATATTTGGCGTGTTTACAACATCATATCTGAACACAATATCTGTGTTGTTAGAAAGCTCAGTCACAACTCAATATTCTGTGTTAAACTAAAAAGCACACTGCAAAGGCTGTCTAACCTTATATCAAGGACAAAGCAGATGTTAGCAGTGGCAACGGTGCCTTTTGTGTGGCAGTATTGTAGGAGAAAGGATAAAGAGGCCGCTGCCAGTGCCATACACTTGGAGTTGCAAGAAGAATTAAAGCTTTACTCTAACTGTCTACAAAAATCGGTATAACATCACAACATGAGCCACTTTGGCTTCACTTCACAAAGTATTACTGCTTGTGGTAATGCAAAAAACAGCTGATTTTACTGAACATTAAGCGAAATATTAATTCACTAAGGCTGTTATCGCATGGCAAGCTGAAATTACCGACCAGTGAAATAAATGAGTGACTTGTGCGGTAAATACCTCAACACGTGTCATTAAATGTCATTTCACAAAAATTAGAGCAGTTATGATCTGCTGATAACTATGCTACGACATTAAAAGACTAAAGCAGAGAGCCAATAGGAAGAGCCTCCCCCTCCTGCTACTTCCTCAATTGGTGCTTATATGGTGTCAGGTGGGACAAGTCTCTCTACCCCAGGCAGCAGAGAGGAGAAAGGGAGAGATGTCACCTGTAGCCTTATAGACAGTAACTCTTTAGACTCCCGATCCAAGATGCCAAGGAGCTTTTGGTGAAATTATCCAAGCATCATGTGTCTTATATTTAGGGGTGTCCGAATATCAGGATTTTACATTCGCAAATGCCTCTGCGAACAATACAGTGAACATTTCATGAATCAGTCTTTCAAGGCAAGGCCCATTAATGTTAATAGCAGGGCGAACTTCTGAAACCTTCTGGGCATCTCTGCAGCCACAACATCAAAGGTGTACAAAGTGTACCAAAACGCGGTAGCATGGCGGAGGGGGGGGTCACAGATGAAATGTTTCACAAAAAATATGTGTTATACGCAGAGGCTTTTTTATGCGGAAATGCCCAAAAAAATCACATATACGGTAGTTTCTAGATATGTAAAATAAAGGTCATTAGAATGGCCGCCACAGTTTCCTGCCTAAACATTCTAATGTTCAGCCACTTTAGCAGTGACCAGAAATACATGCCATTGCAAATCTATCTACATTCACAGAAGAAGAAAGATTACAACTGGCGCCAGCGTCTGACTGGCAGTGGAGGAGAATTAGGTGCTAGTAGCTGTACCTCCAGATAGGCAAGGTTCAGTAGTGTGAATACAGAAAAAGCAAGGAAATCCGGGCACCAGCTTGCAAAACACAAGTCACCTTTATTTACCTTCTCTGGCCTCCTACATACAATATAATTGAAAAAAGCCTAACAGCTGTTTCACAGCATAAATCCTGCTTCCTCAGAGGCAATAGTTTAGGCAAATGTATCTATTACATTTTGAAACTTTTGAAGGTACTTTTTCACCAACTTTTGGGTACTTTTTCAATTGTAAAATGCTGAAAAGTTATTTTAAAAGAGAAGATGAGAATTATCTTCTAGGTCATAACTAAAGAGGAAAAGTGAATTGCATATGGACCCCGGGTTCAAGGAGATAATTTCCATCTTCTCTTTAAAATAACTTTTCAGAATTTTACAATTGAAAAAGTACCCAAAAGTTGGATAAAAGGTATAATCAAAATTATTTTCCCTAATTACCCAGTTAGCATCCAACAAAAAACTTTTGCCAGATGGGATGACAGAGGGCTTAAATGTGTTGGAAACATGTTCAACCTTACTGAAGGTCGATGGCTGACCTTCAGAGAACTTAGAGAGAAATTTAATCTCCAGGTAGAACATTTTTTGGCGTATGCACAAATTTGCTCCATGATTAACCAAGGCCTACGCACACATTCATCTATAATGACTACCACTAAATTTGATGCTATCCTAAGACCTGAACAGTCTTTTAGATCTCTGGCAGATTTCTATTTAGCTATACGGGAGTTGGACAGCAAGAAGCTAGCAGAAAGGGCCATGAAAAAATGGGAAGACACCTTACAGGAAGAAGGGACGGGAACTCATATATTGGAGGGCAACCTGACGGTAAGACAGGTAATCAAAAACGAGAAATGGAGATCATCACACCTCTTGTTTATTCATAGGGGTAAATATGCGTTTAATATTAAGTATAGATCACCTCCCTCTGGGTACAGTCCCCATTGCCCTAAATGCAATTTAGTAAATGCGGATCTATTTCACTGCATATGGTCTTGCCACAAGATCCAAGTGTTCTGGGACAAAATTCTTAAAGAGAACCTGTACTGAGTAAAATTATTTAAAATAAACATATGAGGTAACTTCAAATGAACATTACATAGTTACCTTGCCATCAGTTCCTCTCAGAAGCTCACCATTTTCTTCTTACAGTGATCCCTTCCAGTTCTGACAACATTGTGTCAGAATTGAAATATATCAGTTGCTATCAGTTATATATCAGTTGCTGTCAGTTACACTGATATGTCCATGTTTCCCTATGGCTCAAGTGGGCGATGTTACAGTTTAACAGTGTGCTGACCAGGAAGCTGTTATGAGGTAATGGCCATTTTCAAAATGGAGGACGGAGAATTCCATTGATCACAGTGGACAAACAGGATGCAGGAGAGGAAAAATAGATTGAGGAGTAGACTACACAGGAGGTAAGTATGGCTTGTGTATGTTAATTTTGACATTTAATGTCCAGTTCAGGTTTTCTTTAAATACGCAAATAAACTATGCAAAAAAAAGTGAATAAGTCATGTTTGCTATGTCTCTTTAATTATGTCAAGCTACCCACAGAAACCCCTCAAGGTTCTCCTTCTACGTTATTCCATATAATATGAATAGCAGCAAGAAGAGCCATATTTTGTAAATGGTTGGAACCTCTCATACCAGGCATCTCTTTATTGGAACAAGAACTGCTATATGTGTACAATATGGAAAGACTAAACACGCTACAAGCTAAGGAACTGAGAACTAAAGCCTTTTTTAAGGTCTGGAGAACATTTGTTTCACGTCAATTTTCTCCTCAGCAAATTCAGGGATTGATGCAGGACTTCACGCTAACTTCTTGGTACTGTCTGGAAGATATCGGTGACACATTGGGCAACCTGAAGGTCACTAGAGACATTAGCAGGGTCAGACTTTAAATAATTTCAAAAAGGCACAGTGAGGCTCGGGAGGGATTTTGGGGAGGGGTGGGAGGATTAGGATGGTTTATGTGGAAGTGGGGAGACCAGTATCTATGTATAATACAACATTTTTTTTCTGCTTTGAAAATGTGTCTGCTTAATAGATACTATGTCTTTGTTGAGAATCAATAAAAATATGTTAAAAAAAATATTTTCAGTATTTTCTTGCTTGCTGGTGGTTTAAAAAGCATTTTATGATAAGGTGTAAAAATATCACCTAGGAGAAAACTCAGGAGAAAAAAGTGAATTGGATATGGGCCCCCAGGACCTCTGTGATAAGAGGGGCCTATGGAAGAGAGGGACGACAAAGCCTCCCCCTCTCCCCCAAAGTCATTTAAGTTCAAAAAGCAGGTTGAAAGAAACCTGTTGATGAAGCTCTACTTGACTTTAGAAAACTCTTCCAATCCAAAAAGCAAGAAGCTGTTTTGTATAATACACATAAATAATACAGTGGGTTGCAAAAGTATTCGGCCCCCTTGAAGTTTTCCACATTTTGTCACATTACTGCCACAAACATGCATCCATTTTATTGGAATTCCACGTGAAAGACCAATACAAAGTGGTGTGCACGTGAGAAGTGGATCGAAAATCATACATCATTCCAAACATTTTTTACAAATAAATAACTGCAAAGTGTGGTGTGTGTAATTATTCAGTCCCCTGAGTCAATACCTTGTAAAACCACCTTTTGCTGCAATTACAGCTGCCAGTCTTTTAGGGTATGTCTCTACCAGCTTTGCACATCTAGAGACTGAAATCCTTGCCCATTCTTCTTTGCAAAACAGCTCCAGCTCAGTCAGATTAGATGGACAGTGTTTGTGAACAGCAGTTTTCAGATCTTGCCACAGATTTTCGATTGGATTTAGATCTGGACTTTGACTGGGCCTTTCTAACACATAGATATGTTTTGTTTTAAACCATTCCATTGTTGCCCTTGCTTTATGTTTAGGGTCATTGTCCTGCTGGAAGGTGAACCTCCGCCCCAGTCTCAAGTCTTTTGCAGTCTCCAAGAGGTTTTCCTCCAAGTTTGCCCTGTATTTGGCTCCATCCATCTTCCCATCAACTCTGACTAGCTTTCCTGTCCCTGCTAAAGAGATGCACCTCCCTAGCATGATGCTGCCACAACCATATTTGACAGCGGGGATGGTGTGTTCAGAGTGATGTGCAGTGTTAGTTTTCCGCCACACATAGCGTTTTGCATTTTGGCCAAAAAGTTCCATTTTGGTCTCATCAGACCAGAGCACCTTCTTCCACATGGTTGCTGTGTCCCCCACATGGCTTGTGGCAAACTGCAAACGGGACTTCTTATGCTTTCTGTTAACAATGCCTTTCTTCTTGCCAATCTTCCATAAAGGCCAACTTTGTACAGTGCATGACTAATAGTTGTCCTATGGACAGAGTCTCCCACCTGAGCTGTAGATCTCTGCAGCTCGTCCAGAGTCATCATGGGCCTCTTGACTGCATTTCTGCTCAGCGCTCTCCTTAGTCGGCCTGTGAATTTAGGTGGATGGCCTTGTCTTGGTAGGTTTACAGTTGTGCCATACTCCTTCCATTTCTTAATGATCGTTTGAACAGTGCTCCATGGGATGTTCAAGGCTTTGGAAATCTTTTTTAGCCTAAGCCTGCTTTAAATTTCTCAATAACTTGATCCCTGACCTGTCTTGGACCTGTCTTGTGTGTTCTTTGGACTTCACGGTGTTGTTGCTCCCAATATTCCCTTAGACAACCTCTGAGGCCCTCACAGAGCAGCTGCATTTGTACTAACATTAGACTACACACAGGTGCACTCTATTTAGTCATTAGCACTCATCAGGCAATGTCTATAGGCAACTGACTGCACTCAGATCAAAGGGGGCCGAATAATTATGCACACACCACTTTGCAGTTATTTATTTGTAAAAAATGTTTGGAATAATGTATGATTTTCGTTCCACTTCTAATGTGTACACCATTTTGTGTTGGTCTTTCATGTGGAATTCCAATAAAATTGATTCATGTTTGTGGCAGTAATATGACAAAATGTGGAAAACTTCAAGGGGGCCGAATACTTTTGCAACCCACTGTAGTTCTAATCTGTTAAAGATTTTTTTGTTTTGTATTTGTTTAACAATTTATATTTTATAATGTATTTGAGTACAATAAAGATAGTAAGTAAGAAAATGTTTCTTGCTTTTAAATAAAATTGATTTGGTGATTTAAATAAAGATTATTGTATTTTACATGTTATGCTTTAAATTAACTTTTACAAAACAAAATAAATGTTAAGTTACTTCTGTTCTTTAAAAAAAGAAGTTGATTTCTTATACTGAATATCCATGTACGCATCTGTGCTTTAAAGCAAACTTGAAGTAAAAACAAAATGATGAAATAAACAATTGAATCTATAGTCCAAATCCTAACTAGAAGTTTTCTGGAATTGTATTCTTATTCCTGCCGGTATTGAAAAGCTGACAATCTAAGTTTAGGGTTTTTTTATTGCTCAAGTGAATATCAACAGTTTTAAAGTTTTACAGCTTCCACAGAGACAAATGTTAAAATTTTGATCCTTTTTATCTGTACTAAATGCTGGTTGTTTGACTTTCATAAGCCATACCAGCACAACTATATACACCCATACTTTGTAATAATGAAGAGTGAAGACCAATATGTATATGTCTATAATAGTGTTGGGCGAACATCTAGATGTTCGGGCCGAACAGGCCGAACATGGCCGCGATGTTCGGGTGTTCGACCCGAACTCCGAACATAATGGAAGTCAATGGGGACCCGAACTTTTGTGCTTTGTAAAGCCTCCTTACATGCTACATACCCCAAATTTACAGGGTATGTGCACCTTGGGAGTGGGTACAAGAGGGAAAAAAATTTAGCAAAAAGAGCTTATAGTTTTTGAGAAAATCGATTTTAAAGTTTCAAAGGGAAAACTGTCTTTTAAATGCGGGAAATGTCTGTTTTCTTTGCACAGGTAACATGCTTTTTGTCGGCATGCAGTCATAAATGTAATACATATAAGAGGTTCCAGGAAAAGGGACCGGTAACGCTAACCCAGCAGCAGCACACGTGATGGAACAGGAGGAGGGTGGCGCAGGAGGAGAAGGCCACGCTTTGTGAGACACAACAACCCAGGCCTTGCATGAGGACAAGAAGCGTGCGGATAGCATGCTTTGTACCACCATGCAGTCATAAATGTAATAAAGATAAGTGGTTCAATAAACAGGGACCACGCGGCAACGCTAACCCAGCAGCAGCAGACGTGATGGAACAGGAGGAGGCGCAGGAGGAGAAGGCCACGCTTTGTGAGACACAACAACCCAGGCCTTGCATGAGGACAAGAAGCGTGCGGATAGCATGCTTTGTACCGCCATGCAGTCATAAATGTAATAAAGATAAGTGGTTCAATAAACAGGGACCACGCGGCAACGCTAACCCAGCAGCAGCAGACGTGATGGAACAGGAGGAGGCGCAGGAGGAGAAGGCCACGCTTTGTGAGACACAACAACCCAGGCCTTGCATGAGGTACCGCCATGCAGTCATAAATGTAATAAAGATAAGTGGTTCAATAAACAGGGACCACGCGGCAACGCTAACCCAGCAGCAGCAGACGTGATGGAACAGGAGGAGGCGCAGGAGGAGAAGGCCACGCTTTGTGAGACACAACAACCCAGGCCTTGCATGAGGTACCGCCATGCAGTCATAAATGTAATAAAGATAAGTGGTTCAATAAACAGGGACCACACGGCAACGCTAACCCAGCAGCAGCAGACGTGATGGAACAGGAGGAGGCGCAGGAGGAGAAGGCCACGCTTTGTGAGACACAACAACCCAGGCCTTGCATGAGGTACCGCCATGCAGTCATAAATGTAATAAAGATAAGTGGTTCAATAAACAGGGACCACGCGGCAACGCTAACCCAGCAGCAGCAGACGTGATGGAACAGGAGGAGGCGCAGGAGGAGAAGGCCACGCTTTGTGAGACACAACAACCCAGGCCTTGCATGAGGACAAGAAGCGTGCGGATAGCATGCTTTGTACCGCCATGCAGTCATAAATATAATAAAGATAAGAGGTTCCATAAACAGGGACCGACAACGCTAACCCAGCAGCAGCAGCAGCACACGTGATGGAACAGGAGCAGGCGCAGGAGGAGAAGGCCATGCTTTTTGAGACACAACAACCCAGGCCTTGCATGAGGACAAAAAGCGTGCGGATATAGCAGCAATGCTTTTTGCCGCCATGCAGTCATAAATGTAATACAGATGAGAGGTTCAATAAACAGGGACCGGAAACGCTACACCATCCCAGATGTTCATTGGTCATGTTACTTGGTTGGGGTCCTGGAGTGTTGCGTAGTCATTTCCAATCCAGGATTGATTCATTTTAATTTGAGTCAGACGGTTTGCATTTTCTGTGGAGAGGCGGATACGCCGATCTGTGACGATGCCTCCGGCAGCACTGAAACAGCGTTCCGACATAACGCTGGCTGCCGGGCAAGCCAGCACCTCTATTGCGTACATTGCCAGTTCGTGCCAGGTGTCTAGCTTCGATACCCAATAGTTGAAGGGTGCAGATGGATTTTTCGACACAGCTACGTCATCTGACATGTAGTCCTTGACCATCTTCTCCAGGCGATCGGTGTTGGAGGTGGATCTACACGCTTGCTGTTCAGTGGGCTGCTGCTGCATGGGTGTCAGAAAATTTTCCCACTCCAAGGACACTGCCGATACCATTCCCTTTTGGGCACTAGCTGCGGCTTGCGTTGTTTTCTGCCCTCCTGGTCGTCCTGGGTTTGCGGAAGTCAGTCTGTCGGCGTACAACTGGCTAGAGGAGGGGGAGGATGTCAATCTCCTCTCTAAAGTCTCCACAAGGGCCTGCTGGTATTCTTCCATTTTGACCTGTCTGACTCTTTCTTCAAGCAGTTTTGGAACATTGTGTTTGTACCGTGGATCCAGAAGGGTATAAACCCAGTAATTGGTGTTGTCCAGAATGCGCACAATGCGTGGGTCGCGTTCAATGCAGTCTAGCATGAATTGAGCCATGTGTGCCAGAGTCCTACCAGAATCCTCATCATCCTCTTGTGAGCGTTGTGATAGTTGTTGTGATGCATCATAGTCGTCACCTTCCTCCTGGTCTGCTTCTGCTGACCATTCGCGCTGAATTGTGGAAGTCCAACGTGCACCGCTCTGGCCCTCGTCAGTGGTGGCAGGAAATTCCTGCTCCAACTCCAGCTGTTCCTCCTCCTCTTCTTCGTCATAGCTGCTGGGGCCAGCGTTCCCTGAGGCGGATGGCCTGATGTTGGTACCATCACGCTGATCGTTTTCTCCTTCAGATTCCCCCAGTTGCATCATGACAGCTGTTTCCTTGATTTTCAACATTGACCTCTTCAGTAAACACAGCAGTGGTATGGTAATGCTGACTGAAGAGTTGTCACTGCTCACAAGCAACGTGGATTGCTCAAAATTTTGGAGGACTTGGCAGAGGTCCAACATGTTGGCCCAATCGGATCCACAGAAGCTTGGCAGCTGTCCGGATGCGCCTCGGTACTGTGCCGTCATGTACTGGACCACTGCACTCTTCTGCTCACAAAAGCGTGCTAGCATGTGCAGCGTAGAATTCCAGCGCGTAGGGACATCACACAGCAAGCGATGGTGGGGGAGATTGAAGCGCTCCTGCATCTTGGCGAGTGCCCCCGAAGCAGTACTGGAATTTCTACAATGTTTGGCCACTCGACGCACCTTCAACAGAAGATCGGCCACGCCTGGGTATGTCCTCAGGAACCGCTGAACTACTAGGTTCATCACGTGCGCCAGGCAAGGGATGTGTGTCAGCTTAGCCAACCTTAAAGCGCGAATGAGATTACTCCCATTATCACACACAACTATGCCCGGTTTCAGGTCCAGCGGTGCCAGCCACAAATCCGTCTGTTCCTTTATTCCCTTCCAAATTTCCTCCCCTGTGTGCTGCTTATCCCCAAGGCAGATCAGCTTCAGCAACGCTTGCTGACGCATGCCAACAGCTGTGCTGCACTGCTTCCACAATCCTACTGCTGCTGGGTTAGCGTTTCCGGATGAGGTACAGCTTTGAGATGCGTTGGAGGAGAAGGAGTCAGAGAGGTAGGTGCTGCTGTTGTTATCCAGTGGGAGGGACGGTGGTGCAGCTGTTTGCGGCGTGGGCAACACCCGCGCCGTAGCAGGTGAGGAATCGCTGCCAGGCTCCACAAGGTTCACCCAGTGCGCGGTAAGGGAGATGTATCGACCCTGTCCGAACGCACTCGTCCAAGTGTCAGTGGTGAGGTGAACCTTGCAGGCAACGGCATTCTTCAAGGTTCGGGTTATTTTGCTGACCACGTGCTCATGCAACTCAGGCACTGCAGAGCGCGCAAAGTGGTAGCGGCTTGGAACCACGTAACGTGGGATGGCCACTGACATCATGCCCTTGAAGCTGTTTGTCTCCACCACTCGATATGGCAGCATTTCGCAGGCCAGAAGCTTGGCTATGCTGGCTGTTACTGCTACGGCCCGGGGGTCATTTGCTGGCAATTTCCTCTTGCGCTCAAACATCTCCGACACAGACAACTGAACCGTAGCGCTGCACACGGAAGGGCTGTTGGTTGTTGTGTTTGATGAACACTGGGAGACCTCAAGAGCACTACTCCGGAAAGTGACAGTGTCAGCGTCGTCTGATGTTTGTGAATGTTGTGAACCACGCAATGGCTGGGCTACTGCTGCTGCTGAGGCGGGTCTGGTGGTGAGTCTGGTGAACCCAAGGGAGGAAGTGTTGCTGGTACCCTGTCCTGCCGCGTTTGCCCACAGAGTGGGATGTTTGGATAGCATGTGGCGGCTCATGCTGGTGGTGGAGAGGTTGTTAATACTTTTCCCCCTGCTCAGGCGGGTCTTGCACACCTTGCAAATCGCCATGGTAACATCCTCAGTGCAGTCTTCAAAGAAAGCCCAGACTTTGGAGCACCTGCCTCCTTGCTGGCGATTTCTGTTTGCTCCTCTTTTGCCTCTCACTTGAACTTCCACGCTTGTGGTGCCTGAAATTGCGCGCCGCCTACCTTGTGGCACAAGGCGAACTCGTGCAGCAGTGGGTTCTTCAACAGACTCATCTGTGCTGCTGCTACGACGGCGATGTTCTCGTTCAGAAACAAAATCTGGGTCTATGTCCACATTGTCCATACCCTCCTCTTCCATCTCCTCAAACTCGTCATATGTCATTGTGGGGGGCCGCCGCCGTGGAGTAGAGCTCCCCAGAACAACCTCTGCGCAGCTCACTCCAACGTCGTCTTCCAGATCTTGTCGGCCGACCTCCTGCAATTGCAACCCCTCCTGCCCAACTTGCTCTGGGATTTGGGTTTCCGAGTCCTCCTCGGACTCGCCTTGTATTTCAGTGCGCGGTGCATTTCCCACAGTTAATGGTTGTGAATCCGGGCACAACATTTCTGGCTTTTCCTCCATTGACCTTTGAAAGGTGGAAGTTTGTTGGGCTGGGAATAGCTCCTGCGAATACCCCATTGTGTCCTGAGGTAATTCATCAGACTGGTTATCTGGCAGTTGTGTGCGTGGTGTCGCTGCCGGTTGTGTCAGCTTTGTGCCCACTGGCTCCTTGTAACTGGCTGAGGACTCGGACCTCGTGCGTGATGTGCTGGTACTGCTTAACCCACTGCTGGACGCTTGAGAGGTCATCCAAGTAATTATCTGGTCCTGTTCTTTTGGATCTGTGAGGGTTGTTGTCCTGGACAACATGGGCGGTATTGAGTGGGTTTTCTTGGGTGCTCCCCTGTGGCCTGTACGTGAACCGTCAGGGGAAAAACCTCTTCCCTTGCCCCTTCCTCTTTCACCGGATTTCTTCCTCATTTCACTTATCCTTACAGTACACGCTGACTGGCAGCAGTACAGTGGCAGTACAAAAATGCTATACAGTACCACTATTCCCAGCAGCGACACAGAGCACAATGCTATACAGTGGCGGGTGAGCGGTGTACCACTATTCCCAGCAGCGACACAGAGCACAATGCTATACAGTGGCAGGTGAGCGGTGTACTACTGTTCCCAGGCCCAGCAGACACAGAGTGGAAGTAAACACAATGCTATATAGTCTGGCTGAGCGGTGTACACAGAGTGGCAGTACACACAATGCTATATAGTCTGGCTGAGCGGTGTACACAGAGTGGCAGTACACACAATGCTATATAGTCTGGCTGAGCGGTGTACACAGAGTGTCAGTAAACAATGCTATATATAGCGTGGCTGAGCGAGGTACACAGTGGCAGTACACACAATGCTATATAGTCTGGCTGAGCGGTGTACACACAGTGTCAGTAAACAATGGTATATAGTCTGGCTGAGCGGTGTACACAGAGTGTCAGTAAACAATGGTATATAGTCTGGCTTAGCGGTGTACACAGAGTGGCAGTACACACAATGCTATATAGTCTGGCTGAGCGGTGTACACAGAGTGGCAGTACACACAATGCTATATAGTCTGGCTGAGCGGTGTACACAGAGTGGCAGTACACACAATGCTATATAGTCTGGCTGAGCGGTGTACACAGAGTGGCAGTACACACAATGCTATATAGTCTGGCTGAGCGGTGTACACAGAGTGGCAGTACACACAATGATATATAGTCTGGCTGAGCCGTGTACACAGAGTGGCAGTACACACAATGCTATATAGTCTGGCTGACCCGTGTACACAGAGTGTCAGTAAACAATGGTATATAGTCTGGCTGAGCGGTGTACACAGGGTGTCAGTAAACAATGGTATATAGTCTGGCTGAGCGGTGTACACAGAGTGGCAGTAAACACAATGCTATATATAGCGTGGCTGAGCGAGGTGCACAGTGGCAGTACACACAATGCTATATAGTCAGGCTAAGCCGTGTACACAGAGTGTCAGAAAACACAATGCTATATATAGCGTGGCTGAGCGAGGTGCACAGTGGCAGTACACACAATGCTATATAGTCAGGCTGAGCCGTGTATACAGAGTGTCAGTAAACAATGATATATAGTCTGGCTGAGCGGTGTACACAGAGTGTCAGTAAACAATGGTATATAGTCTGGCTGAGCGGTGTACACAGAGTGGCAGTAAACACAATGCTATATATAGCGTGGCTGAGCGAGGTGCACAGTGGCAGTACACACAATGCTATATAGTCAGGCTAAGCCGTGTACACAGAGTGTCAGAAAACACAATGCTATATATAGCGTGGCTGAGCGAGGTGCACAGTGGCAGTACACACAATGCTATATAGTCAGGCTAAGCCGTGTACACAGAGTGTCAGAAAACACAATGCTATATATAGCGTGGCTGAGCGAGGTGCACAGTGGCAGTACACACAATGCTATATAGTCAGGCTAAGCCGTGTACACAGAGTGGCAGTAAACACAATGCTATATATAGCGTGGCTGAGCGAGGTACACAGAGTGGCAGTACACACAATGCTATATAGTCTGGCTGAGCGGTGTACACAGAGTGGCAGTAAACAATGCTATATATAGTGTGGCTAAGCGAGGTACACAGTGGCAGTAAACAATGCTATATATAGTGTGGCTGAGCGAGCGGTGTACTACTGTTCCCAGCAGCGACACACAATGACTGGGGGGGACCCTGGCTAGCGTGGCTGGAGAGCGAACTACCCTGCCTGCCTACCCAAAGCTAAACCCACAGAGAAATGGCGGAGATATGACGTGGTTCGGGTATTTATTTACCCGAACCACGTGACCGTTCGGCCAATCAGAGCGCGTTCGGGCCCGAACCACGTGACCCGTTCGGCCAATCACAGCGCTAGCCGAACGTTCGGGGAACGTTCGGCCATGCGCTCTTAGTTCGGCCGTGTGGCCGAACGGTTTGGCCGAGCACCGTCAGGTGTTTGGCCGAACTCGAACATCACCCGAACAGGGTGATGTTCTGCAGAACCCGAACAGTGGCGAACACTGTTCGCCCAACACTAGTCTATAATAATAATAATAATAAAATAAATGTAATACATTTTAGGTATGCTGTATGCAAATAGGGATGAGCCAGCTTTTTGGATGTTATAAGTTTGCATATTTTAGGATGTATTTTTTTTAATTCTCAGCAAGTTTATAAGCAATAACACTTGGTAATTAGGCAGAGAATAAGAGAATAGGACATAACTTATGACAAAATTAGACCGGTCCCCTCTGCCAACATGGAATCTTGCACGGCTGCTTTAGATTGATAGATTTGAGGCTTTCTGTGGACACAGAATGGGGTGAAATGAGGTTGGGGTAAAGGGAGCATGCACCATGGCTCTTTATCCTTGAGGCACATGGTTAGTGACAAAATGATGTATTGAGCAGAGCCTGTGAGTGGACACATAGAATTGGTGTCCAACCCATGCTTGCACTGTCCAGTTCCTTCCAATTCTAGAACTATTAATGGTGGCTAATCCCTCATTACTTTTTATTGCTTCATCCCTGTGATCAAAAAAGTATCTGTAAGTGTTTTTTAAATGAATGCTGTGGTAAATTAATGTTTTACATTGTGCTCAATAGTTAGGTGTTTTGTCTTTTGTGGTGTTGATAGAAGCAGAAGGAAAGAGAGCAAAGGCCTATCCCTGGGCAGGGCCGGCGCTACCATTAAGGCAAAGGAGGCAGCTGCCCCAGGGCCCCAGAGCTTGTAGGGGCCCCCAGTGGCTACAAGAGGAAAAAATTTTTTGCAAATCGGCCTTATAGTTTTTGAGAAAATCGATTTTAAAGTTTCAAAGGAAAAAAACAAAACACATTTAAAAACCTGTCGAATTTAATGGTTAATAGCAAATCCACCTTAAATGCTAGAAACCCTAAATTTGCAGGATATGTTAAGGAGATCGTTAGGAATAAGAGGAAAACACAATTTTTCAAAAAGACCTTATAGTTTTTGAGAAAATCGATTTTAAAGTTTAGAAGGAAAAAAGTATACTTTTAAATGCGGTAAATGTCACTTTTAGTAGCAAACCTAACGGTAGTGTCATTTTACAGGCATCAAACGAAAGCGCAATAAATTTTCTGTCGGGGTTTCCAGGGGGTCTATATGCAGCCGCAGTGCTTTGGCCAGTGATCGCTATACAGCCGCAATATGGCTGTATGAAGATCCCTGGCATTTTTTCCTATTTTCCCAATTTTTTTTTATGTTTAGAGTTTGGGAATTAAAAAAAAAAAAAAATTATGTGGGGTCCCCCCTCCTGAAACTTTTTAACCCCTTGTCCCCATGCAGGCTGGGATAGCCAGAATGTGGAGCTCTGACCGATTGGGACTTCACACCCTGACTATACCAGCTGCAAAAAAGGTCCCCTAATGCCGATTTTTGTTCCGGGGTATATGTTGGGGGGCCCCCCAGGTTTATTTTGCCCTGGGGCCCCATTGTTGCTTAAACCGGCCCTGTCCCTGGGATTATTGATTTATAGACTGAGGAGAATTTTATATGGTGTCAGTTGATACCAGTGCATGATTATACCACTTTACCTACTTGCACATTTGACAAAGCTTGTGGCTCACATATACTACTAGT
The DNA here is from genome assembly GCF_040937935.1 of Hyperolius riggenbachi. Classification (NCBI taxonomy): domain Eukaryota; kingdom Metazoa; phylum Chordata; class Amphibia; order Anura; family Hyperoliidae; genus Hyperolius; species Hyperolius riggenbachi. Next base: position 243,735,490 of record NC_090647.1, on the reverse strand, counting down.
ACTAAACTGATGAGCTAAGGTGTGGGATCTAAGCACAGTGAAGGAGGTATTGCATTCCACTGCCTATCCCTTGACTGTCTGTCAAGGCTGGGTCTGCCTCTAGTCTGAACGGCACATGACATTTTGCATTTACCTTCCCTGAGCAATATATTCCCCTTCCCCATATTTCTTTCTCACTTTCCATCCCCCTTCATTTATTTCCCTTTTCTTCCTTCCTCTTTCCTGAGCAACATACAAAATTAGTTGTTTCTAATCCTTTTGGAAGCAAACTGTTTTCAACCCCCAACTCCTTTCCTTTCAATGTTGTGGAATTTTATGAGGTTCTTTTTTTTTTTCATTGAGATAATGAACATATTCAACAAGACCTTGATGAATTTGCATTTATTGCACATTTGATGGGGATATTGGCATACATCTATATAGAATGGCAGCATGTGTGGCTTTATATTTTTGGTTCTATTATATATTTCTCTGTAGTTATTTTTGGACCCTTGGTATTTTCGCTTTTCTCCCTTTAACTTTGCCTCAGAGAAACAGTGACTTTGTTTAGGGGATGCATGCTGGAGGCTTGTCAGTCATGTATTCTATTGTCTAGTGACTTACCATATTTTTCGGACTATAAGACGCACTTTTTCTCCCCCAAAAGTAAGGGGAAAAAGTCACTGCATCTTATAGTCCGAATGTGCCCTATTCAAGCTGATGCACAAAGCGCAGCGGAGGGTCTTACCGATCCGTGCGCTGTTTCCTCCTTCTCTAGCTGCTGAGCTTATCCTCCTGATTGGCATCTCCCCTCTTAACTTCTGCTATCTGCGGCGGGGGAGGCAGCCGCGGCGCGATCTTGGTATCTTGTCCCTCAACTGCTGTTACTTGCTGGAGGGGAGCCTCAGTGTGATCCCAGCTACTTCTTCCTTAATCCCTGGTACTTTTGGCGGTGGGGGCAACTCTCAGCGTGATCCGGCGTGATCCGGATACTCTCAGCGTGAGCCGGCAACTCTGCGCGATCCGGCATGATCCGGATACTCTCAGCGTGAGCTGGCAACTCTGTGCGATCTGGCATGATCCGGATGCTCTCAGCGTGAGCCGGCAACTCTGCGCGATCCGGCATGATCCGGATACTCTCAGCGTGAGCCGGCAACTCTGCATGATCCGGCGTGATCTGGATACTCTCAGCGTGAGCTGGTGCGATCCAGCAACTTTTCCCCTAACTTCCTGTACGTGCGTCCTACGTCATGAGGGGGCGCCGGGAAACAAGGAAGTACACCGGCATCAGGACGAACAGTGGCTGTGGCTAGAGCTGGGATTGCCTCTCTTCTTCCCCGCCGCCACAGTACCCAGAAGGGATATGCTGCGATCGAGCTGAGCCTGCCTGCCAGCCACAAGTGCCGGAAGTTAGGGGAAAAGTTGCTGGATCGCGCTGAGAGTTGCCGGATCATGAGAGTTGCCAGATCGCACTGAAGCTGCCCCCACCGCTGCAAGTACCTGGGATTAAGGAAGAAGTAGCTGGGGTCACACTGAGGCTTCCCCCCCGCAGCAAGTACCAGGGGTTGAGGGACAAGATGCTGAGATCGTGCTGGGGCTGCCCCCACCACCGCAAGTACCAGGGGTTAAGAAGATGCTGGGATCACACTGAGGCTTCCCCCTTGCAGCAAGTACCAGGGATTAAGAGAGAAGATGCCAGGATCACACTGCTTCAACCCTGCCATGGAGTGGCTTGCACCAAGAAGCACACTGCATCAGGATCACCTCAGCAGCTGGAGAAGGAGGACACAGAGAGCACTGATTCCCAAATGGACACCTGGATAGGTGAGATCCTCCACCCTTTAGATGTAATGTTTAGTTAGTTATTACTGGTGGGGGAAGCAAGAGTTTAAAGTAGTGTAATGTTACTGGGGGTGAAGCAGGAGTTAGTTGAATGTAGTGTAGTGATACTGGTATAGTGTAGTGTGTAGTGTAGTAACTTGTGGAGGCATCAGGGGTAAATGTAGGGTAGTTAGTCTAGCTAGTGGGGACAGCAGGGGTTAGTGTATCTTGAACAGAGACAGCTTGGGGGAGAAAAATGTCTACAAAACGCCCCTGCACTATAGACGCACCAGGTTTAGCATGTTTTTTTTTCCTGAGTTTTTGTCCTCTAAACCTTGGTGTGTCTTATAGTCCGGAGCGTTTTATAGTCCAAAAAATACGGTAATTGATTTCTGGGGTTAGTACAGCTCATTGCTTATTGTTTAAATTTATAAAAAAATACTCATGTATGAACTTACATATTTATGTCTCATGCATATCTGTATTTTTAATTATTTTATTTTTTTCATTTTTAAATACATTTTTGTTTCACAATAAAAGTGGTCTGTTGAACCATGAGACGTCTATCAGGTTTTACCAAAATATATAATTTAGTTGTTATTCTATCAATTGTATTTCCATTTACTGTTTGTTGTTTCTGTAGACTTATACTAAAGAAAAGTTAAAGAGAAACTGATATGAGAGATTTACAAAGGCTGCCATCTTTATTTTCTATTAAACAATGCCTCCTTTGCACCTCTGTTTTTACACCATGTGCTGATACGTACATGTTTTGTTACCTGCTGATTTATTTATAGACATTTTCTACTTGGCAAATAAAGGTTGTTGCCCCTGGATATCATTGCTCTTTATATTACAATATATTATGTTATGATAGAGACTTCATATCACCTGTTAAATTGCTCCTATATGACCCTGTTAAGATTTCACCAAATAAACCTGAATAATTCAGCCTTATGTTTTAGGCGTTGTAGCCAGATTGGCAACATCTGGTATATCTGGTGGGCTTGTGCTAAGGCCCACAGTTTTTGTCCATAATGACCATAATCCAAACTAGTTTATTTCTTGAACCCAAAATGTATTTACTGGGTAACAGACCTAAAACAATTGCTCACCCCCTTCATATATTTGTTCAGATAGTTGTGGCTGTTGCTAGATATCATTTAGCCAGGCATTGAAAGTCCTCCTACCTATCCCATAAGAATGTCCTTGACTCCTTAAAGGGAGTCTGAGGTGAGAGGGATATGGAGACTGGCCTGTTTATTTCCTTTTAAATAATGCACATTGCCTGGCTGTTCTACTGATCCACTGCCTCTAATATTTAAAGCCATAGTCCCTGAACAAGCATGCAGATTACATGTCTATGACAAATCTGACAAGATTAGCTGTATGCTTGTTCCAGGTGTGGGATTTAGACTGTACTGGCCAGAAAGATTAGCAGGACAGCCAGCCAACTGGTATGGTTTAAAAGGAAATACATATGTTAGCTTCCATATATCTCACACCTCAGATTCCTTTTAACTAACACCATGATAGTTTATCAGAGTTTATCATTGCTAAAGTTAATAATAACTTAGATGGCTTTCAGAATATTTGATCACTGATCACACTGGATACTTAAAAGTGGTATGAATTGCTGAGTGATATGAAACTCAGCATTTCTTTATTATTTACAGTATAAAACCTACTACCACAAAAAAATGTTAGCAAAAGAGCATTCAAACAGTTAAACACAACACTTTGTTATTCAGTGGAATGCTCCAGCCGCATCGAACTGGTGATAAAATTATCTTTTGTTTACATTCCTTCCAGCTACAATTAGTATACAGCTAGCAGCTTGCTGAAGCTGATTTGTACACAGGGATGGATTTACCATAAGGCACTGTAGGCATGTGCCTACAGGCACCTGATGATGGAAAGGTGGCCCACTCCCCTACCCAAGTGCCTCCTTCCCTATGCAGAGTTCCGAAATTTGTGTAAATGAGAGTTTACTCACACAGGTCTCTGCATTCACCTGACAGATCTCCCTTCAGTTGGGGGATCTCTAACTACCTAATACTTGGGGGCACCTCTAGCTACTTAATACAGAGGATAGTCAGACTACCCAATATTAAGGGTCACCTGTAGCTACCTACAATGGGCAAGGGAACTAAGGGAGAACTAAAAGGTGGGCCAGCAAGCACACTTGCGGTACGGTTTGGCAGGTATTTGTAGGTTCGTGGAGGGCGAGGTCTAGGGTGCCAGGACATCTGTGCCTATAGGCTCCTGTGATGTAAATCAGGGCCTGTCTGTACACATTGTAGAACCAGAGAGACCTGAGAGTTGATACATTATAATATATACATATAGCAGCTATGCAGTAAAGTGCAATGGCAGCTTATAGAGAATATAAACTGTACTTTGGGAACTTGTAATTTGTAAATGGACAATAATACTTGTTCACAAAAGAAAATATGATAACTGTATGGGTAAAACAAAAGTTGGAAACAGGTTTCTATTGAATGTTATGTCAGAGTTTAATCCCTATTTGAGGGGAAAACTTAAGGAAAGTTTGGGCCTTAGACCTCTGATGGATTTTTCATGTTAGAAATAAGCTGATGTGGTTAATTTTTGATAATGTGTTTTTGGAGACCAGATAAGTTTGCTTCAGATCACAGTTAGTTATTATATGTTACTTACATTTTTGCCATTTTTCCTATGCATATTTATAAGAGATATGATATGAGAAATTTTAAAGGGACTCCGAGCAGTGCAGTAACTATGGAAAGATGCATATAATTTTAAAGCTCTCTTTCTCCTCTTTCCAATGATATATAAACCGCCGCCCTATGCCTTTTAGTTTTTGCTATTTTTGCGATTGAAATTGACGCGGCTGCAATTTCAATCGCAAAAATACAGAAAACTAAAAGGCGTAGGGCGACGATTTAGGTGTCGCCATAAAGAGGAGAAAGAGAGCTTTAAAATGATATCCATCTTTCCATAGTTACTTGTATTACACAGGACGACACTTTCCCCAGTGTCAGCAGCTCCATTCAGCAGAATGGAGCTGCTGACTTTAGGAAAAAGTCGCCCTGTGTAATACAACTAACTATGGAAAGATGGATATCATTTTAAAGCTCTCTTTCTCCTCTTTATGGCGACACCTAAATCGTGGCACCTAAATCGCCGCGGCAATTTCAATCACGAAAATAGCGAAAACTAAAAGGCGTAGGGCGGCGGTTTATATATCATTGGAAACAGGAGAAAGAGAGCTTTACAATGATATGCATCTTTCCATAGTTTCTGCACTGCTCGGAGTCCATTTAACAACGTCTGCAGGGATATTCATTTGCAATTTGATCATTGTAAGTTTTCTATTTCTTTTGTGTTCTAACACACATAAAAACCCTTTGAAACAAAAAAAAAATCAAAGGCTTAAGCTAATGGTGAAATCAATACCTTCTATGCAATATAGCAGCTAAACTGTGAAATAACCTGCGAGTGCTTGCATTTAACTTAGGAAGTGAACAGACTGATTCAAAACAATATTTTCCCCAAGAATAATTGGTTTCCACTACCCTCAAAAATGTCATTGTAATACTCTAAAGAAGTTGACTCTCTAATGGTAAGACTTTATTGTAATAGAGTGCACTATTACATTCTTCCTTATTTTCTATCATACAATTCACATAATAGGATTCACGCAGCTAATGATTCAGCAACATTAATACAATTAAAGTTTTCTTTGGACAGCAGGAGTAATTATTAACAAAAAGGGCATGCATACTTTTAAGGACTAAGATTGTAGTCCTTAATTACTATAATAGCTTGTTTTAGAAATCTGTTTTACAGCAAATTGAAAAATAATGGACAGTTTATATTTAGAGTATATGATGTTTTCAGAACATAATGACTGAGACAATCTTTATAAAAACATTTTTTAGTGAAAATGAACTATATCTAAAAGATCCTGATTTGAGTCACTGTAGTTCCTGTCTGTAGATTACTCTTCCTTAAATGAACAAATGAAGTAGGGATAATAAAGTTTTTTTCAAAGACAAAGAATTAAAATAAAGTTTAAAATTGGGATTTTTCTTTACCTGCTGATTAAATGACAAAGCACTACTGAGCACCTCCTCACATCCTTCCCCTCTATCCCTAATCAATGCTGGTGTTATGGAGCTCCTAAAAGGAGCTCCCAATACTTGGACTGTCCTGCTCTTTTGACTTTTTGGAAGAGGTACACTTCCATACCCAAAAGATAATAGGTTTAAACATTTCCACATAATCTTACAACAGTTCAAGGCTCTCCTCTTGTGCTTTCAAAAATTATTTACTTTCAAAAATGATCCTTTGATAAATGTGACTGGAACCTTGATATCTGGAAAACAAATGCTAGCGGTTTTTGAAGAGTGTCAGAGCGATTCTAGGCATGTTTAGAGAGATTTTCTAAACATGCCTAGTGTTTTTTGGAGTGTTTTTGTGTAGCAGATTTTATATTTTGTTACAGTAACCTGTAACTGAACAGCTTCTGTAACAAAAAACGCATGGAAAATCGCTCTAATCTGGTGTTTTTCAGAGCAGTTTTCCACTTACCTATACTTTACATTGAGGCAGAAATGCCTCAGAAATCTGCAAAAATGCTGCAGGATTTGCATTTTGGGAAAAAGACTAACCGCACTGGTGTGCACCATCCCATTCACATTCATTAGCCAAGCGGTTTTCACCCCGCAAGCGTTTTAAAAAACGCTCAGAAGCGCTCTTGTTGTGCACCAGCCCAAACTGTTCCAACTCTTAAACAGTGATTGAGTGGAGAGGAAAAAAATGAAAGACAGCAGAACTAATACAAAGTGCGTTCTCAGAATTTGGGCCTATTGGTATGAATTTGTTGGCATTGATTGTTTGCAGCTGACCCTATAAAACATTTCCCCTGCAGCAATGTATAACATCCTCTCCACCTCTCCACAAATGAAGGCTATATCAGAAATGTATAATATTCTGAATGAGGCATTTTCAGATGAGTACTCTATCCAAATACAATATGGAAAAGGGATTTAAACACGACTATTGGTTTAGTGGAATGGGAGAAAAGTTTCAAAAAGCATCACATTGTGCATCCCCCTGGAAGTTGATTAAAAAGATAATTTGGAATTTGTATTATAAACCAGTAAGAGTAGCACACATTTTATTATTATTTCCTCATTAATGAAATTTAAATGGGAAAACCATCTTTAGCTCTTCTTCATATTCAAATATCAGAAATTCCACCACCATAAACACTGTTGGTTACCCATTAGTTACCCATTGTTTGATAGCAGCCAGATAAGCATCATCTAATAGAGCCAGGGACTTTGACCTGCAAAGCAATTTTTGGATGAAATTTTATTATTTTTCCTTCTTTTGAACCTTGTTCTAATGTAGTACTCAATCTACCCATTTAAATTAATGTTACTCTTTTACCATGCTAGGATTATTTTGTGTTTGACCTAGTGAACATAACACAAATAACTGGCATTGCATCTGATTAACATTGCATTTGTTACCTTATGTTTTCTTTACTTTTATTTTTTCTTTATTCTTCTAGTATCATTCCTTGATACCGATGTTAAAGAGTTGCTCTAATAAGCAATTAGAATATATCAAGCAAGCATATTGCAAAAACTGGGCGTGCACTGTCGTTATTCATAACTTTCATGTGAGGCAAGATTTTTTGATTTTACAAACTTAAAAAAAAAACCAAAACTTTATTTTGTGTGACTGAAGCATTTTATGTGCTTGACAACACCTCCCTTTATCCTTGTACCTTGTTATAGTTCCCACTGTTGAAATGTGTTTTTAGTTGCTTTTTATTGCTATTTGACAGTAAACTTGATATATGATATGTGGTCTGGTCTCATGGCTTCTTGTTTCTTTTTTGTTGATGATCACTTACACTTAGAGATGGCCCAAACCTCCGATTTTCGGTTCGCGAACTTCCGCAAAAGTTCGGTTCGCGTGCACTTTTGCGAGCCGCAATAGACTTCAATGGGGAGGCGAACTTTGAAAACTAGAAATACTTATGCTGGCCACAAAAGTGATGGAAAAAATGTTTCAAGGGGTCTAACACCGGGAGGGGGACATGGCGGAGTGGGATAGACACCAAAAGTCCCGGTGAAAAATCTGGATTTGACGCAATGCAGCGTTTTAAGGGCAGAAATCACATTGAATGCTAAATTGCAGGCCTAAAGTGATTTAAAACATCTTGCATGTATATACATCAATCAGGGAGTGTAATTAAGGTACTGCTTCACACTGACACACCAAACTCATTGTGTAAGGCACCGCAAAAAGGCTGTTTGTGTAGTGACAGCCGTGCTGGACTGGTGCACACCATGGCTAGAGTGCAGTCCATGGCAGTTTTCAAGCCCAGTGTTTTAAAACATCTTGCATGAGTATACATCAATCAGGGAGGGTAATTAAAGTACTGCTTCACACTGACACACCAAACTTACTGTGTAACGCACCGCAAACAACTGTTTGTGTAGTGACGGCCGTGCTGGACTGGTGCGCACCATGGCCAGAGTGCAGGCCATGGTGGTTTTCAAGCCCATATGGTCGCTGGGCTGTGGTAGCTCAATGATAGAACAAGAGTGACTGTCAGGTAGAAATATGCAGTGATGGGTATTATAGTGTGCACCTGTCACACACAGACAGGTACCGAACATGCACAGTGACACTGCGTGCGCTCAGTAGCTATGTGGGTGCACTGAAGTGAACAACGGGTAGTAAGTATATGCAGTGATGGGTATTACAATGTGCACCTGTCACACACACAGGTAGTCACTGAATGTGCTGGGCCTGGCAGTGGCACACACAAGGAATTACCAAGGCTGTCTATGCAACAAAAGTGTCAGCGGACATACACAAAAAAAATAGATCACAAGAACAAGATTAGCTCTCAAAAGAGCTGTTGAGGGGTGCTTTTTTAGCAATAACAATCAGCCAGGAGCAAGCTAACAAGCCTACAAGAGCCTAACTAAGCTTTCTCTATGAGAGTCTGCAGCAGCTATCCCTTCTCTAATTACTGCAGACACACGAGTGAGTCCAATGCCTGACGCTGTATGCCTTTTATAAGGGGGGGGGGGGCTTCAGGAGGGAGTGTAGCTTAATTGGCTACAATGTGCCTGCTGACTGTGATGTAGAGGGTCAAAGTTGACCCTAATGATGCACTATGGGGGTGAATCGAACTTCCGGAAAAGTTCACGTTCGCAGGCGAACGCAAACCACCGAAGTTTGTCAAGAACCATTCGCCAACGAACTGTTCGGGCCATCTCTACTTACACTTAGTAAAGAATGCATGGCCACAAACAACATATTTCAATTACAGGTTCATAGATAATCTATGTGGTATCTTTCTTAGGGAGAAGCTGTAATATAGGCACCTGAATGTATTATACCACCAAGACTTGAATGAGGCACAGAGATATGTTGGTAGAATGCTCTGTGAACACACACACACTCACACCAATACACACCAACACACACACCAACACACACACCAACACACACACACACACACACACACACACACACACACACACACACACACACACACACACACACACACACACACACACACACACACACACACACACACACACACACACACACACACACACGCCAACACATGCCAACACATGCCAACACACACACAGGAATCCTGTACGTGCCTACAAGAGTGTGACACTAGAAGACACACTACTGTTACCTGCAAAAAAATGTAGTTTTTTGTTAAGCACAAAATAAATTTGTGTAAGAATAAGTGTTTGCTTAACACACATTCGTTGTGAGAGTTTTACATTTCAATATGCCTAGTGCTGTATTCTATTATCTACCTTATACATAAAAGACTGCAGCAGGTATACAACGGGATTCCTGTCACCACCAAGATGGAAAAGAAACATTCTTTCCTGGCTCTGATTGGTGGACCAGAGAAGAACAGAAAGACCATTCATCTGCTTACATTTGTAAACAACTTGAAGCTAAATTCCAAAACCTATTCCTAATTATACTAATATCTCCTTGAAAAAAAATGTAAGTCCTGATATTGCTCATATTTAATACCTTCATAAAAACATTATTTTTCAATTATGTTACAATCACGATTAGCTTCCAAACTAATAAAAAGTAATTACTTAAAGAACGATTGCTTCTTTAGATCATACATTCTGAAAACGCTAAAATTACAATTGCCCCATAGGTTTATGCATACAGTGTTTGTATGTGTAAAGTGTTATTTTTTGTTTTATTTACCAAGAATGTCAGAATAGATGTCTACCACATTTTAATTCCATCAAGGAATTTAAAATTGGCTAATATTGGAATCCTTCAAATGAATAATCATCTCCATTGGTGGGTAAATAGGAATTTTTATCTATAAATCATTAAAATTAAATATTTAAAGTGTTTTTATTTCAAAAGGGCTAAGTAGTAAGCTCATGTAAAACAAGAATAGACAGCAATATTTTCATAAGGCACATAGCAAGTACCTTGTATACATTATGATGTGTATATGACAGAAAACCTTACATGTGTGTTAGTAGGTTTCAACGGTTGAAGAAGATGAACTGGTACTCTGCTCAAATAACATTTTCATTATTCAATAACCGAACCACTGGCACCCAGA